>NW_027174795.1:0-64201 GCF_000390325.3 Nicotiana tomentosiformis | reverse complement strand
GGCCGTAAAACGCAAATAAACGAGGAACGGTCATTGCAGGGCGGTGACTATTGTTCCTTAGGTCATTTTTGATGGCCCGGAAACATTTTAGGTGATCCGTGTCCGGGGGCCCTGCCCACTGGGATGTAGCACACGAAAATATGAGAATCGGGCAGAATTCTAGTGTTTTGGCCATAAAACGCAAATAAACGAGGAACGGTCGTGGCAAGGTGATGAATTATGGTTCCTTAGGTTGTATTTGATGGCCCGAGCCCACTCGGAAGGCGTGGTCTATAGCACACGAAAATATGGGAATCGGGCTGAATTCTAATATTTTGGCAGTAAAACTCAAAGAAATAAGGAGTAGTCATGATGGGGCAGTGACTATGGTTCCTTAGGTCGTATTTGATGGCCCGAAAAAAATTTAGGTATCCAGTTCTGGAGGGCACGGGCCCACTCGGAAGGCGTTGGCTATAGCACATGAAAATATGGGAATCGGGCGGAATTCTAGTTATTTGGCGGTAAAACGCATAAAACAAACAAGGAGCGGTCATGGCGGGGGGTTGACTATGGTTCCTTAGGTCATTTTTGATATCCCGGAAACATTTTAAGCAATCGGGCGGAAAATGTTTTGATGCCCACTAGGAAGTAGCACACGAAAATATGGGAATCGGGCGGAATTCTAGCTTTTTGGTCGTAAAACGCAAATAAACGCTGAACGGTTATGGCAAGGCGATGACTATGGTTCCTTAGGTGGTATTTGATTGCCCGAAAAGTTTTTAGGTGACCCAGTTCTTGAAGGCCCGAGCCTACTCGGAAGGCGTGGTCTATAGCACATGAAAATATGGGAATCGGCCGGAATTCTAGTTTTTTGGCCGTAAAACGCAAAACAATGAGGAGCAGTCATGACGGGGCAGTGACTATGGTTCCTTATGTCGTATTTGATGGCCTGGAAAATTTTTAAGAGATCCGCATTTCTAGGGGGCCCGGGCCAACTCGGAAGGGGTGGGCTATAGCACACGAAATTATGGGAATGAGGAAGATTTCTAGTTTTTTGGTCGTAAGACGCAAAAAAACAAGGTGCAGTCATGACAGGGTGATGACTATGGTTCCTTAGGTCATACTTTATGGCCCGAAAAATTTTTAGGCGATCCGATGATGGGGCCCGGGCCCACTCGGAAGGCGTGGGCTATAGCACACGAAAATATGGGAATCGGGCGAAATTCTAGTTTTTCGGCCGTAAGACGCAAAAACACAAGGAGCATTCATGACAGGGTGGTGACTATGGTTCCTTAGGTTATATTTGATGGCCTGAAAAATTTTTAGGCGATCCGATGATGGGGGGCCCGGGCCCACTCGGAAGGCGTGGGCTATAGCACACGAAAATATGGGTATCGGGCGGAATTCTAGTTTTTTTGCCTTAAAATGCAAAAACATGAGGAACGGTCATGGCGGGGCAGTGACTATGATTCCTTAGGTCATATTTGATGGCTCGGAAAATGTTTAGGCAATTCGGTTTTGGGGGGCCCGAGCCCACTCAGAAAGCATGGGTTATATAGCACACGAAAATATGGGAATCGGGCACAATTCAAGTTTTTTGGCCGTAAAATGCAAAACAATAAGAAACAGTCATGACGGGGCGGTGACTATGGTTCCTTAGGTCGTATTTGATGGCCCAGAATGATTTTAGGTGATTGGGTTCCGAAGGACCGCACCCACACGGAAGGCGTGAGCTATAGCACATGAAAATATGGGAATCGGGAAGATTTCTAGTTTTTTAGCCGTAAGACGCAAAACAACAAGGAGCAGTCATGACTGGGTGATGACTATGGTTCCTTAGGTCGTATTTTATGGCCCGAAAAAATTTTAGGCAATCCGATGATGGGGGGCCCGGGCCGACTCGGAAGGCGTGGGTTATAGCACACGAAAATATGGGAATCAGGCGGAATTCTAGTTCTTTGGCCGTAAGACGCAAAACAACAAGGAGCAGTCATGACAGGGTGGTGACTATGGTTCCTTAGGTCATATTTGATTTCCTAAAACTTTTTTACGCGATCCGATGATGGGGGCCCGGGCCCACTCGGAAGGCGTGGGCTATAGCACACGAAAATAAGGGAATCAGGCGGAATTCTAGTTTTTTGTCCGTAAAACTCAAATAAACGAGTAATGGTCATAGAGGGGTGGTGACTATGGTTACTTAGGTAGTATTTTATGGCCCGGAAAGTTTTAGGCGTTCCGGTTCTGGGGGGCCCAACCCACTCGAAAAGCGTGGGCTATAGCACACGAAAATATGGGAATCGGGCTGAATTCTAGTGTTTTGGCCATAAAACGCAAAACAATGAGAAGCAGTCATGACGAGGTGTGACTATGGTTCCTTAGGTCGTATTTGATGGCCCGAAAATTTTTTAAGCGATCCGCTTTTCTAGGGGGCCCGGGCCTACTCGGAAGGCGTGGGCTATAGCACACGACAATATGGGAATCAGGTAGAATTGTAGTTTTTTGGCCGTAAAACGCAAAAACAAACATGGAGTATTCATGACGGGGCAGTGACTATGGTTCCTTAGGTCGTATTTGATGGCCCGAAAAAAGTTTGGCGATCCAATTCTGGGGAGTCCGGGCCCGCTCAGAAGGCGTGGGCTATATAGCACACAAAAATATGGGAATCGGACGGAATTCTAGTTTTTTTGCCTTCAAATGCAAAAAACCAAGGAACGGTCATGGTGGGGGCAGTGACTATGATTCCTTAGGTCGTATTTGATGGCTTGGAAAAAGTGTAGGCGATTCGGTTCCGGGGGGCCCGAGCCCACTCGGAATGCGTGGGATATAGCACAAAACAATATGGGAATCAGGCGGAATTCTAGTTTTTTGGCCATAAAATGCAAATAAATGAAGAACGGTCATGGCGGGGCAGTGAAAATGGTTCCTTAGGTTGTATTTGATG
This sequence comes from Nicotiana tomentosiformis, assembly GCF_000390325.3. NCBI lineage: Eukaryota > Viridiplantae > Streptophyta > Magnoliopsida > Solanales > Solanaceae > Nicotiana > Nicotiana tomentosiformis. The sequence goes on along the minus strand of NW_027174795.1, from coordinate 61,281 downwards.
CCCAGAAAAATTTTAGGCTATCCGGTTCTGGGGGGCCCGACCCACTCGGAAGGCATGGGCTATAGCACACGAAAATATGGGAATCGGGCACAATTCTAGGTTTTTGTCCGTAAATTGCGAAAACATGAGGAGCATGCATGACGGGGCTTTGATTATGGTTCCTTAGGTCGTATTTGATGGCCCGGAAAATTTTTAGGCGATTTAGTACCGGGGGCCCGGGCCCACTCGGAATGCGTGGGCTATCACACGAAAATATGACAATCAGGCGGAATTCTAGTTTTCTTGGCCGTAAAATGCTAAAAACTGAGGAGCGATCATGGGAGGGCGGTGACTATGCTTCCTTAAGTCGTATTTGATGGCCTGGAAAAATCTTAGGCGATCGGGGTCCGGGGAGCCCGGGAACACTCGGAAGGCGTGGGCTATAGCACATGAAAATATGGGAATGAGGCGGAATTCTAGTTTTTTATCCATAAAACGCAAAACAATGAGGAACAGTCATGACGGGGCGGTGACTATAGTTCCTTAGGTCATATTTGATTTCCTAAATTTTTTTTACGCGATCCGATGATGGGGGGCCCGGGCCCACTCGGAAGGCGTGGGCTATAGCACACGAAAATAAGGGAATCAGGCGGAATTCTAGTTTTTTGTCCGTAAAACTCAAATAAATGAGGAACGGTCATAGAGGGGCGGTGACTATGGTTACTTAGGTAGTATTTTATGGCCCGGAAATTTTTAGGCGTTCCGGTTCTGGGGGGCCCAACCCACTCGAAAAGCGTGGGCTATAGCACACGAAAATATGGGAATCGGGCTGAATTCTAGTGTTTTGGCCATAAAACGCAAAACAATGAGGAGCAGTCATGACGAGGTGGTGACTATGGTTCCTTAGGTCGTATTTGATGGCCCGAAAATTTTTTAAGCGATCCGCTTTTCTAGGGGGCCCGGGCCCACTCGAAAGGCGTGGGCTATAGCACACGACAATATGGGAATCAGGTAGAATTGTAGTTTTTTGGCCGTAAAACGCAAAAACAAACATGGAGTATTCATGACGGGGCAGTGACTATGGTTCCTTAGGTCGTATTTGATGGCCCGAAAAAAGTTTGGCGATCCAATTCTGGGGAGTCCGGGCCCGCTCAGAAGGCGTGGGCTATATAGCACACAAAAATATGGGAATCGGACGGAATTCTAGTTTTTTTGCCTTCAAATGCAAAAAACCAAGGAACGGTCATGGTGGGGGCAGTGACTATGATTCCTTAGGTCGTATTTGATGGCTTGGAAAAAGTTTAGGCGATTCGGTTCCGGGGGGCCCGAGCCCACTCGGAATGCATGGGATATAGCACAAAACAATATGGGAATCAGGCGGAATTCTAGTTTTTTGGACATAAAATGCAAATAAATGAAGAACGGTCATGGCGGGGCAGTGAAAATGGTTCCTTAGATTGTATTTGATGCCTAGAAAAATTTTAGGCGATCTGGTTCTGGGGGGCCCGACCCACTCGGAAGGCATGGGCTATAGCACACGAAAATATGGGAATCGGGCACAATTCTAGGTTTTTGGCCGTAAATTGCGAAAACATGAGGAGCATGCATGACGGGGCTTTGATTATGGTTCCTTAGGTCGTATTTGATGGCCCGAAAAATTTTTAGGCGGTTTAGTACCGGGGGCCCGGGCCCACTCGGAATGCGTGGGCTATCACACGAAAATATGACAATCAGGCGGAATTCTAGTTTTTTTGGCCGTAAAATGCTAAAAAATGAGGAGCGCTCATGGGAGGGCGGTGACTATGCTTCCTTAAGTCGTATTTGATGGCCTGGAAAAATCTTAGGCGATCGGGGTCCTGGGAGCCCGGGAACACTCGGAAGGCGTGGGCTATAGCACATGAAAATATGGGAATGAGGCGGAATTCTAGTTTTTTATCCATAAAACGCAAAACAATGAGGAACAGTCATGACGGGGCGGTGACTATCGTTCCTTAGGTCGTATTTGAATGCCCGGAAAATTATTAAGCGATCCGCTTTTCTAGGGGCCCGGGCCCACTCGAAAGGCGTGGGCTATAACACACGGAAATATGGGAATCAAGCAAAATTCTAGTTTTTTGGCCGTAAGACGCAAAACAATGAGGAGCAGTCATGACAGAGTGGTGACTATGGTTTCTTAGGTCATATTTGATGGCCCAAAATAATTTTAGGCGATCCGATGATGGGGCCCCTGGCCCACTCGGAAGGCGTGGGCTATAGCACACGAAAATATGGGAATCAAGTAGAATTGTAGTTTTTTGGCCGTAAAACACAAAAAACACATGAAGTATTCATGACGGGGCAGTGACTATGGATCCTTAGGTCGTATTTGATGGACCGAAAAATTTTTAGGCGATCCGATTCTGGGGAGTCTGGGTCCACTCAGAAGGCGTGGGCTATATAGCATACAAAAATATGGGAATCGGGAGGAATTCTAGTTTTTTTGCCTTAAAATACAAAAAACCAAGGAACGGTCATGGCGGGGAAGTGACTATGATTCCTTAGGTCATATTCGATGGCTCGGAAAAAGTTTAGGCGATTCGGTTCGGGGGGGCCCGAGCCCACTCGGAATGCATGGGATATATCAAACGAAAATATGGGAATCAGGCGGAATTCTAGTTTTTTGGCCATAAAATGCAAATAAACAAAGAACGATCATGGAGGGGCAGTGAATATGGTTCCTTAGGTTGTATTTGATGGCCCAGAAAAATTTTAGGCGATCCGGTTCTGGAGGGACCGACCCACTCGGAAGGCATGGGCTATAGCACACGAAAATATGGGAATCAGGCACAATTCTAGTATTTTGGCCGTAAAATGTAAAAAAAACGAGGAGCATGCATGACAGGGCATTGATTATGGTTACTTAGGTCATATTTGATGGCCCAAAATTTTTTTAGGCGATTTATTACCGGGGGCCCGGGCCCACTCGGAATGCGTGGCCTAACACACGAAAATATGGGAATCAGGCGGAATTCTAGTTTTTTGGCCGTAAAATGCAAAAAAAAATGAGGAGAGGTCATGGGAGGGCGGTGACTATGGTTCCTTAAGTTGTATTTGATGGCCTGAAAATATTTTAGGTGATCGGGGTCCGAGGGGCCCGGGCCCACTCGAAAGGCATGGGCGCACATGAAATTATGGGAATCGGGCGGAATTCTAGTTTTTTGACTGTAAAATGCAAAAAAAGGAGGAAAGGTCATGGCGGGGCGGTGACTATTTTTCCTTAGGTCATTTTTGATGGCCCGAAAACATTTTAGGCGATCCGTGTCCGGGGGCCCTGCCCACTGGGAAGTAGCACGCGAAAATATGGGAATCGAGCGGAATTCTAGATTTTTGGCGGTAACACGCAATTAAACAAGGAACGGTTATGGCGAGGCGATGACTATGGTTCCTTAGGTTGTATTTGATGGCCCGAAAATTTTTTAGGCGACCCGGTTCTGGGGGTTCGACCCACTCGGAAGGCGTGGTCTATAGCACACGAAAATATGGGAATCGAGGAGAATTCTAGTTTTTTGGCCGTAAAACACAAAGAAATGAGGAGCAGTCATGATGGGGCAGTGACTATGGTTCCTTAGGTCGTATTTGATGGCCTGAAAATTTTTTAGGTGATCCGGTTCTGGGGGGCCCGGGCCCACTCGGAAGGCGTGGGCTATAGCACAAGAAAATATGTGAATCGGGCGGAATTCTAGTTTTTTATCCATAAAACGCAAAACAATGAGGAACAGTTATGACGGGGCGGTGCCTATGATTCCTTAGGTCGTATTTGATTGCTTGGAAAATTTTTAAGCTATCCGCTTTTCTAGGGGGCCCGGGCCCACTCGGAAATGGGCAGAATTCTAGTTTTTTTGCCGTAAGACGCAAAACAATGAGGAGCAGTCAAGACAGAGTGGTGACTATGGTTCCTTAGGTCATATTTGATGGCCCAAAAAATTTTTAGGCGATCCGATGATGGGGAGCCGGGCCCACTTAGAAGGCCTGGGCTATAGCACATGAAAATATGAGAATCAGGCAGAATTCTAGTTTTTTGGCCGTAAAACGCAAAGCAATGAGGAGCAATCATGACGGGGAAGTGACTATGGTTCCTTACGTCGTATTTGATGGCTCATAAAAATTTTAGGCGATCCGGTTCTGGGGGGACCGGGCCCACTCGGAAGACGTGGGCTATATAGCACACGAAAGTTTGGGAATCGGGCGAAATTCTAGTTTTTTGGACGTAAAATGCAAAACAACAAGGAGCAGTCATGACAGGGCATTGACTATGGTTCCTTAGGTCGTATTTTATGGCCCAAAAAAAATATAGATGACCCGGGTCTGGGGGGCCCGGGCCCACTCGGTATGCGTGGGCTATAGCATACAAAAATATGAGAATTGGGTAGAATTCAAGTTTTTTGGCCGTAAAATGCAAAACAATGAGGAGCATGCATGACGGGGCATTGACTATGGTTCCTTAGGTCGTATTTGATGGCCCGAAAAAATTTTAGGCGATTCAGTTTCGGGGGGCCCGGCCCACTCGGAAGGCGTGGGCTATAGCATATGAAAATATGGTAATCGGGCAGAATTCAAGTTTTTTGGCCGTAAAATGCAAAAAACAAATGAGGAGCGGTCATGGAGGGGCGGTGACTATGGTTCCTTAAGTCGTATTTGATGACCTGGAAAAATTTTAGGCGATCGGGGTCCGGGGGGCCGGGCCCATTCGGAAGGCGTGGGCTATAGCACATGAAAATATGGGAATCAGGCGGAATTCTAGTTTTTTGGCCGTAAAACACAATAAAACGAGGAAAGGTCATGGCGGGGCGGTGACTATTTTTCCTTAGGTCGTTTTTGATGGCCCAAAAATATATTAGGCGATCCGTGTCCGGGGGCCCTACCCACTGGGATGTAGCACACGAAAATATGGGAATCGGGCGGAATTCTAGTTTTTTGGCCATAAAACGCAAATAAACGAGGAACGGTCATGGCCAGGCGATGAATATGGATCCTTAGGTTGTATTTGATGGCCCGAAAATATTTTAGGCGATCTGGTTGTGGGGGGCCCGACCTACTCGGAAGGCATGGTCTATAGCACACGAATAAATGGGAATCGGGCAGAATTCTAGTTTTTTGGCCGTAAAACGCAAAGAAATGAGGAGCAGTCATGACGGGGCGGTGACTATGGTTCCTTAGGTCATATTTGATGGCTCGAAATATTTTTAGGTGATCCAGTACTGGGGGTCCGGGCCCACTCGGAAGGCGTGGGAGCACACAAAAATAAGGGAATCGGGCGGAATTCTAGTTTTTTGGCCGAAAGACGCAAAAAAACAAGAAGCAGTCATGATAGGGTGGTGACTATGGTTCCTTAGGTCGTATTTGATGGCCTGAAAAATTTTTAGACGATCCGATAATGGGGGCCCGGGCCCACTCGGAAGGCGTGGGCTATAGCACACGAAAATATGGGAATCGGGCAGAATTCTAGTTTTTGGCCGGGTAAAACTCAATTAAACGAGGAACGGTCATGGAGGGGCGGTGAATATGGTTCCTTAGGACGTATTTGATGGCCCGGAAAAATTTTAGGCGATCCGCTTCTGGAGGGCCCGACCCACTCGGAAGGCGTGGGCTATAGCACACAAAAATATGGGAATCGGGCAGAATTCTAGTTTTTTGGCCATAAAACGCAAAACAATGAGGAGCAGTCATGACGGGGCGGTGACTATGGTTCGTTTGTTCGTATTTGATGGCCCGAAAATATTTTATGCGATCCGCTTTTCTAGGGGGTCCGGCCCACTCGGAAGGCGTGGGCTATAACACACGACAATATGGGAATCGGGTAGAATTCTAGTTTTTTGGCCGTAAAATGCAAAACAAACATGGAGTAGTAATGACGGGGCATTGACTATGGTTCCTTAGGTCGTATTTGATGGCCTGAAAAATTTTTAGGCGATCCGATTCTGTGGCGTGGGCTATATAGCACACGAAAATATGGGAATCGGGCGGAATTCTAGTTTTTTTACCTTAAAATGCAAAAAAATGAGGAACGGTCATGGAGGGGCAGTGACTATGATTCCTTAGGTCGTATTTGATGGCTCGGAAAAAGTTTAGGCGATTCGGTTCCGGGGGGCCCGAGCCCACTCGGAATGCGTGGGATATAGCACACGAAAATATGGGAATCGGGCGAAATTCTAGTTTTTTGCCGTAAAATGCAAATAAATGAGGAACAGTCATGGCGGGATGGTGACTATGGTTCCTTAGGTTGTATTTGATGGCCCGGAAAATATTTAGGCGATCTGGTTCGGGGGGCCCGACCCACTCGAAAGGCATGGGCTATAGCACCCGAAAATATGGGAATCGGGCACAATTCCAGTTTTTTGGCCGTTAAATGCAAAACAACAAGGAGCATGCATGACGGAGCGTTGAATATGGTTCCTTAGGTCGTATTTGATGGCCCGAAAATTTTTTAGGCAATCCTATGATAGGGGGCCCGGGCCCACTCGGAAGGCGTGGGCTATAGCACACGAAAATATGGGAATCGGGCGGAATTCTAGTTTTTTGGCCGTAAGACGCAAAAAAACAAGGAGCAATCATGACAGGATGGTGACTATGGTTCATTAGGTCGTATTTGATAGCCTGAAAAATTTTTAGGCGATCCGATGATGGGAGGCCCGGGCCCACTCGGAAGGCGTGGGCTATAGCACAAGAAAATATGAGAATCGGGCGGAATTCTAGTTTTTTATTCATAAAACGCAAAACAATGAGGAACAGTCATGACGGGGCGGTGACTATGCTTCCTTAGGTTGTATTTGATTGCCTGGAAATATTTTAAGCGATCCGCTTTTCTAGGGGGCCCGGGCCCACTCAGAAACGTGCAGAATTCTAGTTTTTTGGCCGTAAGACGCAAAACAATGAGGAGCACTCATGACAGAGTGGTGACTATGGTTTCTTAGGTCGTATTTAATGGCCCAAAATATTTTTAGGCGATCCGATGATGGGGGGCCGGGCCCACTCAGAAGGCGTGGGCTATAGCACACGAAAATATGTGAATCGGGCGGAATTCTAATTTTTTTGGCCATAAAACACAAAAACATGAAGAGGAGTCATGACGGGGTGGTGACTATGGTTCCTTAGGTCATATTGGATGGCCCAAAATATTTTTAGGAGATCCTATTATAGGGGGCCCGGGCCCACTCGGAAGGCGTGGGAGCACACGAAAATATGGGAACCGGGCGAAATTCTAGTTTTTTGGCCGTAAGACACAAAAAAACAAGAAGCAGTCATGATAGGGTGGTGACTATGGTTCCTTAGGTCATATTTGATGGCCTGAAAAAATTTTAGGCGATCCGATGATGGGGGCCCGGGCCCACTCGGAAGGCGTGGGCTATAACACACGAAATTATGGGAATCGGGCAGAATTCTAGTTTTTTGCCGGGTAAAACTCAATTAAACGAGGAACGGTCATGGAGGGGAGGTGACTATGGTTCCTTAGGACGTATTTGATGGCCCGGAAAAATTTTAGGCGATCCGCTTCTGGAGGGCCCGACCCACTCGGAAGGCGTGGGCTATAGCACACGAAAATATAGGAATCGGGCAGAATTCTAGTTTTTTGGCCATAAAACGCAAAACAATGAGGAGCAGTCATGACGGGGCGGTGACTATGGTTCCTTTGTTTGTATTTGATGGCCCAAAAATATTTTATGTCATCCGCTTTTCTAGGGGGGTCGGGCCCACTCGGAAGGCGTGGGCTATAGCACACGACAATATGGGAATCAGGTAGAATTCTAGTTTTTTGGCCGTAAAATGCAAAACAAACATGGAGTAGTAATGACGGGGCATTGACTATGGTTCCTTAGGTCGTATTTGATGGCCCGAAAAAATTTTAGGCGATCCGATTCTGTGGCATGGGCTATATAGCACACGAAAATATGGGAATCGGGGGGAATTCTAGTTGTTTTTACCTTAAAATGCAAAAAAATGAGGAACAGTCATGGAGGGACAGTGACTATGATTCCTTAGGTCGTATTGAATGGCTCAGAAAAAGTTTAGGCAATTTGGTTCGGGGGGCCCGAGCCCACTCGGAATGCGTGGGATATAGCACACGAAAATATGGAAATCGGGCAAATTTCTAGTTTTTTGACGTAAAATGCAAATAAACGAGGAACAGTCATGGCGGGGCGGTGACTATGGTTCCTTAGGTTGTATTTGATGGCCCGAAAAATTTTTTAGGCGATCCGATTCTGGGGGGCCCGACCCACTCGAAAGGCATGGGCTATAACACCCGAAAATATGGGAATCGGGCACAATTCCAGTTTTTGGCCGTTAAATGCAAAAACAACGAGGAGCATGCATGATGGGGCATTGATTATGGTTCCTTAGGTCGTATTTGATGGCCCGGAAAAATTTTAGGCGATCCTATGATGGGGGGCCCGGGCCCACTCGGAAGGCGTGGGCTATAGCACAGGAAAATATGGGAATCGGGCGGAATTCTAGTTTTTTGGCCGTAAGACGCAAAAAAACAAGGAGCAATCATGACAGGATGGTGACTATGGTTCATTAGGTCGTATTTGATAGCCTGAAAAATTTTTAGGCGATCCGATGATGGGAGGCCCGGGCCCACTCGGAAGGCGTGGGCTATAGCACAAGAAAATATGAGAATCGGGCGGAATTCTAGTTTTTTATCCATAAAACGCAAAACAATGAGGAACAGTCATGACGGGGCGGTGACTATGCCTCCTTAGGTTGTATTTGATTGCCTGGAAATTTTTTAAGCGATCCGCTTTTCTAGGGGGCCCGGGCCCACTCGGAAACGTGCAGAATTCTAGTTTTTTGGCCGTAAGACGCAAAACAATGAGGAGCACTCATGACAGAGTGGTGACTATGGTTTCTTAGGTCGTATTTGATGGCCCAAAATATTTTTAGGCGATCCGATGATGGGGGGCCGGGCCCACTCAGAAGGCGTGGGCTATAGCACACGAAAATATGTGAATCGGGCGGAATTCTAATTTTTTGGCCATAAAACACAAAAACATGAAGAGGAGTCATGACGGGGTGGTGACTATGGTTCCTTAGGTCATATTGGATGGCCCAAAATATTTTTAGGCGATCCTATTATAGGGGGCCCGGGCCCACTCGGAAGGCGTGGGAGCACACGAAAATATGGGAACCGGGCGGAATTCTAGTTTTTTGGCCGTAAGACGCAAAAAAACAAGAAGCAGTCATGATAGGGTGGTGACTATGGTTCCTTAGGTCGTATTTGATGGCCTGAAAAAATTTTAGGCGATCCGATAATGGGGGCCCGGGCCCACTCGGAAGGCGTGGGCTATAACTCACGAAAATATGGGAATCGGGCAGAATTCTAGTTTTTTGCCGGGTAAAACTCAATTAAACGAGGAACGGTCATGGAGGGGTAGTGAATATGGTTCCTTAGGTCATATTTGATGGCCCGGAAAAATTTTAGGCGATCCGCTTCTGGAGGGCCCGACCCACTCGTAAGGCGTGGGCTATAGCACACGAAAATATGGGAATCGGGCAGAATTCTAGTTTTTTGGCCATAAAACGCAAAACAATGAGGAGCAGTCATGACGGGGCGGTGACTATGGTTCCTTTGTTTGTCTTTGATGGCCCGAAAATATTTTATGTGATCCGCTTTTCTAGGGGGTCGGGCCCACTCGGAAGGCGTGGGCTATAGCACACGACAATATGGGAATCAGGTAGAATTCTAGTTTTTTGGCCGTAAAATGCAAAACAAACATGGAGTAGTAATGACGTGGCATTGACTATGGTTCCTTAGGTCGTATTTGATGGCCCGAAAAAATTTTAGGCGATCCGATTCTGTGGCGTGGGCTATATAGCACACGAAAATATGGGAATCGGGGGGAATTCTAGTTGTTTTTACCTTAAAATGCAAAAAAATGAGGAACGGTCATGGAGGGACAGTGACTATGATTCCTTAGGTCGTATTGAATGGCTCGGAAAAAGTTTAGGCAATTTGGTTCCGGGGGCCCGAGCCCACTCGGAATGCGTGGGATATAGCACACGAAAATATGGGAATCGGGCGAAATTCTAGTTTTTTGCCGTAAAATGCAAATAAACGAGGAACAGTCATGGCGGGACGGTGACTATGGTTCCTTAGGTTGTATTTGATGGCGCGGAAAATATTTAGGCGATCTGGTTCAGGGGGGCCCGACCCACTCGAAAGGCATGGGCTATAGCACCCGAAAATATGGGAATCGGGCACAATTCCAGTTTTTTGGCCGTTAAATGCAAAACAACGAGGAGCATGCATGACGGGGCATTGATTATGGTTCCTTAGGTCGTATTTGATGGCCCGAAAAATTTTTAGGCAATCCTATGATAGGGGGCCCGGGCCCACTCGGAAGGCGTGGGCTATAGCACAGGAAAATATGGGAATCGGGCGGAATTCTAGTTTTTTGGCCGTAAGACGCAAAAAACCAAGGAGCAGTCATGATAGGGTGGTGACTATGGTTCATTAGGTCGTATTTGATAGCCTGAAATGTTTTTAGGCGATCCGATGATGGGAGGCCCGGGCCCACTCGGAAGGCGTGGGCTATAGCACAAGAAAATATGTGAATCGGGCGGAATTCTAGTTTTTTATCCATAAAACGCAAAAAATGAGGAACAGTCATGACGGGGCGGTGACTATGGTTCCTTAGGTCGTATTTGATTGCTTGGAAAATTTTTAAGCGATCCGCTTTTCTAGGGGGCCCGGGCCCACTCGGAAAGGGGCAGAATTCTAGTTTTTTGGCCGTAAGACGCAAAACAATGAGGAGCAGTCATGACAGAGTGGTAACTATGGTTCCTTAGGTCGTATTTGATGGCGCAAAAAATTTTTAGGCGATCCGATGATGGGGGGGCCGGGCCCACTCAGAAGGCATGGGCTATAGCACACGAAAATAAGGGAATCGTGCAGAATTCTAGTTTTTTGGACGTAAAACACAAATAAACGAGGAACGGTCATAGAGGGGCGGTGACTATGGTTCCTTAGGTCGTATTTGATGGCTCAAAATTTTTTTTAGGAAATCCGTTTCTGGGGAGCCCGACCCACTCGGAAGGCGTGGGCTATAGCACAAAAAAATATGAGAATCACGCGGAATTCTAGTTATTTGGCCGTAAAATGCAAAGAAATGAGGAGCAGTCATGACGGGGCGGTGAATATGGTTCTTAGGTCATATTTGATGGCCCGAAATATTTTTAGGTGATCCGGTACTGGGGGTCCGGGCCCACTCGGAAGGCGTGAGCTATGGTACAAGAAAATATGTGAATCAGGCGGAATTCTATTTTTTTGGCCAAAAAACGCAAAACAATGAAGAGGAGTCATGACGGGGTGGTGACTATCCCGGGCCCAGTCGGAAGGCGTGGGCTATAGCACAAGAAAATATGTGAATAGGGCGGAATTCTAATTTTTTATACATAAAACATAAAACAATGAGAAACAGTCATGACGGGGCGGTGACTATGGTTCCTTAGGTTGTATTTGATTGCCTGGAAATTTTTTAAGCGATCCGCTTTTCTAGGGGGCCCGGGCCCACTCGGAAACGTGCAGAATTCTAGTTTTTTGGCCGTAAGACGCAAAACAATGAGGAGCACTAATGACAGAGTGGTGACTATGGTTCCTTAGGTCGTATTTGATGGCCCAAAATATTTTTAGGCGATCCGATGATGGGGGGGCCGGGCCCACTCAGAAGGCGTGGGCTATAGCACACGAAAATATGGGAATCGGGCGGAATTCTAGTTTTTTTGGCCATAAAACTCAAAAATATTAAGAGGAGTCATGACGGGGTGGTGACTATGGTTCCTTAGGTCATATTGGATGGCCCAAAATCTTTTTAGGAGATCCTATTATAGGGGGCCTGGGCCCACTCGGAAGGCGTGGGAGCACACGAAAATATGGGAACCGGGCGGAATTCTAGTTTTTTGGCCGTAAGACGCTAAAAAACAAGAAGCAGTCATGATAGGGTGGTGACTATGGTTCCTTAGGTCGTATTTGATGGCCTGAAAAAATTTTAGGCGATCCGATGATGGGGGCCCGGGCCCACTCGGAAGGCGTGGGCTATAGCACACAAAAATATGAGAATCGGGCAGAATTCTAGTTTTTTGCCGGGTAAAACTCAATTAAACGAGGAACGGTAATGGAGGGGAGGTGACTATGGTTCCTTAGGATGTATTTGATGGCCCGGAAAAGTTTTAGGCGATCCGCTTCTGGAGGGCCCGACCCACTCGGAAGGCGTGGGCTATAGCACACGAAAATATGGGAATCGGGCAGAATTCTAGTTTTTTGGCCATAAAACGCAAAACAATGAGGAGCAGTCATGACGGGGCGGTGACTATGGTTCTTTTGTTTGTATTTGATGGCCCGAAAATATTTTATATGATCCGCTTTTCTAGGGGGTCGGGCCCACTCGGAAGGCGTGGGCTATAGCACACGACAATATGGGAATCAGGTAGAATTCTAGTTTTTTGGCCGTAAAATGCAAAGCAAACATGGAGTAGTAATGACGGGGCATTGAATATGGTTCCTTAGGTCGTATTTGATGGCCCAAAAAAATTTTAGGCGATCCGATTCTGTGGCGTAGGCTATATAGCACACAAAAATATGGGAATCGGGGGGAATTCTAGTTGTTTTTACCTTAAAATGCAAACAAATGAGGAACGGTCATGGAGGGGCAGTGACTATGATTCCTTAGGTCGTATTGAATGGCTCGGAAAATGATTAGGCAATTTGGTTCCGGGGGGCCCGAGCCCACTCGGAATGCGTGGGATATAGCACACGAAAATATGGGAATCGGGCAAAATTCTAGTTTTTTGACGTAAAATGCAAATAAACGAGGAACAGTCATGGCGGGGCGGTGACTATGGTTCCTTAGGTTGTATTTGATGGCCCGGAAAATTTTTAGGCGATCCGATTCAGGGGGCCCGACCCACTCGAAAGGCATGGGCTATAACACCCGAAAATATGGGAATCGGGCACAATTCCAGTTTTTTGGCCGTTAAATGCAAAAAAACGAGGAGCATGCATGACGGGGCATTGATTATGGTTCCTTAGGTCGTATTTGATGGCCCAGAAAAATTTTAGGCGATCCTATGATGGGGGGCCCGGGCCCACTCGGAAGGCGTGGGCTATAGCACACGAAAATATGGGAATCGGGCGGAATTCTAGTTTTTTGGCCGTAAGACGCAAAAAAACAAGGAGCAGTCATGACAGGGTGGTGACTATGGTTCATTAGGTCGTATTTGATAGCCTGAAAATTTTTTAGGCGATCCGATGATGGGAGGCCCGGGCCCACTCGGAAGGCGTGGGCTATAGCACAAGAAAATATGTGAATCGGGCGGAATTCTAGTTTTTTATCCATAAAACGCAAAACAATGAGGAACAGTCATGACGGGGCGGTGACTATGGTTCCTTAGGTCGTATTTGATTGCTTGGAAAATTTTTAAGCGATCCGCCTTTCTAGGAGGCCCGGGCCCACTCAGAAACGGGCAGAATTCTAGTTTTTTGCCGTAAGACGCAAAACAATGAGGAGCAGTCATGACAGAGTGGTGACTATGGTTCCTTAGGTCGTATTTGATGGCCCAAAATTTTTTTAGGCGATCCGATGATGGGGGGCGGGCCCACTCAGAAGGCGTGGGCTATAGCACACGAAAATATAGGAATCGGGCAGAATTCTAGTTTTTTGGACGTAAAACACAAATAAACAAGGAACGGTCATAGAGGGGCGGTGACTATGGTTCCTTAGGTCATATTTGATGGCTCAAAAAAAATTTAGGAAATCCGTTTCTGGGGAGCCCAACCCACTCGGAAGGCGTGGGCTATAGCACACGAAAATATGAGAATAACGCGGAATTCTAGTTTTTTGGCCGTAAAATGCAAAGAAATGAGGAGCAGTCATGACGGGGCGGTGAATATGGTTCTTAGGTCATATTTGATGGCCCAAAATATTTTTAGGTGATCCGGTACTGGGGGTCCGGGCCCACTCGGAAGGCGTTAGCTATGGTACAAGAAAATATGTGAATCGGGCGGAATTCTATTTTTTTGGCCAAAAAACGCAAAACAATGAAGAGGAGTCATGACGGGGTGGTGACTATGGTTCCTTAGGTCATATTTGATTGCCCGAAAAGTTTTTAGGAGATCCTATGATAGGGGGCCCGGGCCCACTCGGAAGGCGTGGGAGCACACGAAAATATGGGAACCGGGCGGAATTCTAGTTTTTTGGCCGTAAGACACAAAAAAACAAGAAGCAGTCATGATAGGGTGGTGACTATGGTTCCTTAGGTCGTATTTGATGGCCTGAAAAATTTTTAGGCGATCCGATGATGGGGGGGCCGGGCCCACTCGGAAGGCGTGGGCTATAGCACACGAAAATATGGGAATCTGGTAGAATTCTAGTTTTTTGCCGGGTAAAACTCAATTAAACGAGGAACGGTCATGGAGGGGTAGTGAATATGGTTCCTTAGGTCATATTTGATGGCCCGGAAAAATTTTAGGCGATCCGCTTCTGGAGGGCCCGACCCACTCGTAAGGCGTGGGCTATAGCACACGAAAATATGGGAATCGGGCAGAATTCTAGTTTTTTGGCCATAAAACGCAAAACAATGAGGAGCAGTCATGACGGGGCGGTGACTATGGTTCATTTGTTTGTCTTTGATGGCCCGAAAATATTTTATGTGATCCGCTTTTCTAGGGGGGTCGGGCCCACTCGGAAGGCGTGGGCTATAGCACACGACAATATGGGAATCAGGTAGAATTCTAGTTTTTTGGCCGTAAAATGCAAAACAAACATGGAGTAGTAATGACGGGGCATTGACTATGGTTCCTTAGGTCGTATTTGATGGCCCGAAAAAATTTTAGGCGATCCGATTCTGTGGCGTGGGCTATATAGCACACGAAAATATGGGAATCGGGGGGAATTCTAGTTGTTTTTACCTTAAAATGCAAAAAAATGAGGAACGGTCATGGAGGGGCAGTGACTATGATTCCTTAGGTCGTATTGAATGGCTCGGAAAAAGTTTAGGCAATTTGGTTCCGGGGGGCCCGAGCCCACTCGGAATGCGTGGGATATAGCACACGAAAATATGGGAATCGGGCAAAATTCTAGTTTTTTGACGTAAAATGCAAATAAACGAGGAACAGTTATGGCGGGGCGGTGACTATGGTTCCTTAGGTTGTATTTAATGGCCTGAAAATTTTTTAGGCGATCTGATTCTGGGGGGCCCGACCCACTCGAAAGGCATGGGCTATAACACCCGAAAATATGGGAATCGGGCACAATTCCAGTTTTTGGCCGTTAAATGCAAAAACACGAGGAGCATGCATGACGGGGCATTGATTATGGTTCCTTAGGTCGTATTTGATGGCCCGGAAAAATTTTAGGCGATCCTATGATGGGGGGCCCGGGCCCACTCGGAAGGCGTGGGCTATAGCACAGAAAAATATGGGAATCGGGCGGAATTCTAGTTTTTTGGCCGTAAGACACAAAAAAACAAGGAGCAGTCATGACAGGGTGGTGACTATGGTTCATTAGGTCGTATTTGATAGCCTGAAATATTTTTAGGCGATCCGATGATGGGAGGCCCGGGCCCACTCGGAAGGCATGGGCTATAGCACAAGAAAATATGTGAATCGGGCGGAATTCTAGTTTTTTATCCATAAAACGCAAAACAATGAGGAACAGTCATGACGGGGCGGTGACTATGGTTCCTTAGGTAGTATTTGATTGCTTGGAAAATTTTTAAGCGATCCGCTTTTCTAGGGGGCCCGGGCACACTCGAAAACGGGCAGAATTCTAGTTTTTTGGCCGTAAGACGCAAAACAATGAGGAGCAGTCATGACAGAGTGGTGACTATGGTTCCTTAGGTCGTATTTGATGGCCCAAAAAATTTTTAGGCGATCCGATGATGGGGGGCGGGCCCACTCAGAAGGCGTGGGCTATAGCACACGAAAATATGGGAATCGGGCAGAATTCTAGTTTTTTGGACGTAAAACACAAATAAACGAGGAACGGTCATAGAGGGGCGGTGACTATGGTTCCTTAGGTCGTATTTGATGGCTCAAAAAAAAATTTAGGAAATCCGTTTCTGGGGAGCCCGACCCACTCGGAAGGCGTGGGCTATAGCACACGAAAATATGAGAATCACGCGGAATTCTAGTTTTTTGGCCGTAAAATGCAAAGAAATGAGGAGCAGTCATGACGGGGCGGTGAATATGGTTCTTAGGTCATATTTGATGGCCCGAAATATTTTTAGGTGATCCGGTACTGGGGGTCCGGGCCCACTCGGAAGGCGTGAGCTATGGTACAAGAAAATATGTGAATCGGGCGGAATTCTATTTTTTCGGCCAAAAAACGCAAAACAAAGAAGAGGAGTCATGACGGGGTGATGACTATGGTTCCTTAGGTCATATTTGATTGCCCGAAAAGTTTTTAGGAGATCCTATGATAGGGGGCCCGGGCCCACTCGGAAGGCGTGGGAGCACACGAAAATATGGGAACCGGGCGGAATTCAAGTTTTTTGGCCGTAAGATGCAAAAAAACAAGAAGCAGTCATCACAGGGTGGTGACTATGGTTCCTTAGGTCGTATTTAATGGCCTGAAAATTTTTTAGGCGATCCGATAATGGGGGGGCCGGGCCCACTCGGAAGGCGTGGGCTATAGCACACGAAAATATGGGAATCGGGTAGAATTCTAGTTTTTTGCCGGGTAAAACTCAATTAAATGAGGAACGGTCATGGAGGGGTAGTGAATATGGTTCCTTAGGTCATATTTGATGGCCCGGAAAAATTTTAGGCGATCCGCTTCTGGAGGGCCCGACCCACTCGTAAGGCGTGGGCTATAGCACACGAAAATATGGGAATCGGGCAGAATTCTAGTTTTTTGGCCATAAAACGCAAAACAATGAGGAGCAGTCATGACGGGGAGGTGACTATGGTTCCGTTGTTCATATTTGATGGCCCGAAAATATTTTAGGCGATCCGCTTTTCTAGGGGGGTCGGGCCCTCTCGGAAGGCGTGGGCTATAGCACACGACAATATGGGAATCAGGTAGAATTCTAGTTTTTTGGCCGTAAAATGCAAAACATAATGGAGTAGTAATGAAGGGGCAGTGACTATGGTTCCTTAGGTCATATTTGATGGGCCGAAAAGTTTTTAGGCGATCCGATTCTGTGGCGTGGGCTATATAGCACACGAAAATATGGGAATCGGGCGGAATTCTAGTTTTTTTACCTTAAAATGCAAAACAATGAGGAATGGTCATGGAGGGGCAGTGACTATGATTCCTTAGGTCGTATTTGATGGCTCGAAAAAAGTTTAGGCGATTCGGTTCTGGGGGGCCCGAGCCCACTCGGAATGCGTGGGATATAGCACACGAAAATATGGGAATCGGGCAAAATTCTAGTTTTTTGCCGTAAAAAGCAAATAAACGAGGAACGGTCATGGCAGGGCGGTGACTATGGTTCCTTAGGTTGTATTTGATGGCCCGGAAAATTTTTAGGTGATCCGGTTCTTGGGGGCCCGACCCACTAGAAAGGCATGGGCTATAGCACACGAAAATATGGGAATCGGGCACAATTCTAGTTTTTTTGCCGTTAAATGCAAAACAACAAGGAGCATGCATGACGAGGCATTGATTATGGTTCCTTAGGTCGTATTTGATGTCCCGGAAAAATTTTAGGCGATCCTAAGATGGGGGGCCCGGGCCCACTCGGAAGGCGTGGGCTATAGCACACGAAAATATGGGAATCAGGTGGAATTCTAGTTTTTTGGCCGTAAGACGCAAAAACAAAACAAGGAGCAGTCATGAAAGGGTGATGACTATGGTTCCTTAGGTCGTATTTGATGGCCTGAAAAATTTTTAGGCGATCCGATGATGGGAGTCCCGGGCCCACTCGGAAGGCGTGGGCTATAGCACAAGAAAATATGTGAATCGGGCGGAATTCTAGTTTTTTATCCATAAAATGCAAAACAATGAGGAACAATCATGACGGTGCGGTGATTATGGTTCCTTAGGTCGTATTTGATTGCCTAAAAATTTTTTAAGCGATCCGCTTTTCTAGGGGGCCCGGGCCCACTAGGAAACGGGCAGAATTCTAGTTTTTTGGCCGTAAGACGCAAAGCAATGAGGAGCAGTCATGACAGAGTAGTGACTATGGTTCCTTAGGTCGTATTTGATGGCCCAAAAAAACTTTATGCGATCCGATGATGGGGGGCCGGGCCCACTCAGAAGGCGTGGGCTAAAGCACACGAAAATATGAGAATCGGGCAGAATTCTAGTTTTTTGGACGTAAAACACAAATAAACAAGGAACGGTCATAGAGGGGCGGTGACTATGGTTCCTTAGGTCGTATTTGATGGCTCGGAAAAAAATTAGGAAATCCGGTTCTGGGGAGCCCGACCCACTCGGAAGGCGTTGGCTATAACACACGAAAATATGAGAATCAGGCGGAATTCTAGTTTTTTGGCCGTAAAACGCATAGAAATGAGGAGCAATCATGACGGGGCAGTGACTATGGTTCCTTAGGTCGTATTTGATGGCTCATAAAAATTTTAGGCGATTCGGTTCTGGGGGGACCGGGCCCACTCAGAAGGCGTGGGCTATATAGCACACGAAAGTTTGGGAATCAGGCAAAATTCTAGTTTTTGGATGTAAAATGCAAAACAACAAGGAGCAGTCATGACAGGGCATTGACTATGGTTCCTTAGGTCGTATTTTATGGCCCAAAAAAATATGGATGACCCGGGTCTGGGGGCCCGAGCCCACTCGGTATGCGTGGGCTATAGCACACGAAAATATGAGAATTGGGCAGAATTCAAGTTTTTTGGCCGTAAAATGCAAAACAACGAGTAGCATGCATGACAGAGCATTGACTATGGTTCCTTAGGTCGTATTTGATGGCCCGGAAAAATTTTAGGCGATTCAGTTCCGGGGGACCCGGGCCCACTCGGAAGGCGTGGGCTATAGCATATGAAAATATGGGAATCGGGCAAAATTCTAGTTTTTTGGCCGTAAAATGCAAAAAACAAATGAGGAGCGGTCATGGAGGGGCGGTGACTATGGTTCCTTAAGTCGTATTTGATGGCCTGGAAAACTTTTAGGCGATCGGGGTCCGGGGGGCCAGGCCCATTCGGAAGGCATGGGCTATAGCACATGAAAATATGAGAATCAGGCGGAGTTCTAGTTTTTTGGCCGTAAAACACAATAAAACGAGGAAAGGTCATGGCGGGGCAGTGACTATTTTTCCTTAGGTCGTTTTTGATGGCCCGAAAATATATTAGGCGATCAATGTCCGGGGGCCCTACCCACTGGGATGTAGCACACGAAAATATGGGAATCGGGCGGAATTCTAGTTTTTTGGCCATAAAACGTAAATAAACGAGGAACGGTCATGGCGAGGCGATGAATATGCATCCTTAGGTTGTATTTGATGGCCCGCAAAAATTTTAGGCGATCCGGTTCTGGGGGGCCCGACCTACTCGGAAGGCGTGGTCTATAGCACATGAAAATATGGGAATCGGGCAGAATTCTAGTTTTTTGGCCGTAAAACGCAAAGAAATGAGGAACAGTCATGACGGGGTGGTGACTATGGTTCCTTAGGTCATATTTGATGGCCCAAAATATTTTTAGGTGATCCGGTACTGGGGTCCGGGCCCACTCGGAAGGCGTGGGCTATGGTATAAGAAAATATCTGAATCGGGCAGAATTCTAGTTTTTTTGGCCATAAAGCGCAAATAAATGAAGAGGAGTCATGATGGGGTGGTGACTATGGTTCCTTAGGTCATATTTGAAGGCCCGAAATATTTTTAGGAGATCCTATGATAGGGGGCTCGGGCCCACTCGGAAGGCGTGGGAGCACACGAAAATATGGGAACCGGGCGGAATTCTAGTTTTTTGGCCGTAAGACGCAAAAAAACCAAGAAGCAGTCATGACAGGGTGGTGACTATGGTTCCTTAGGTCGTATTTGATGGCCTGAAAAAGTTTTAGGCGATCCGATGATGGGGGGCCCGGGCCCACTCGGAAGGCATGGGCTATAGCACACGAAAATATGGGAATCGGGCAGAATTCTAGTTTTTTGCCGGGTAAAACTCAATTAAACGAGGAACGATCATGGAGGGGTGGTGACTATAGTTCCTTAGGTCCTATTTGATGGCCCGGAAAATTTTTAGGCGATCCGCTTCTGGAGGGCCCGACCCACTCCGAAGGCGTGGGCTATAGCACACAAAAATATGGGAATCGGGTAGAATTCTAGTTTTTTGGCCATAAAACGAAAAACAATGAGGAGCAGTCATGACGGGGTGGTGACTATGGTTCCTTTGTTCGTATTTTATGGCCCGAAAATATTTTAGGCGATCCGCTTTTCTAGGGGGTCGGGCCCACTCGGAAGGCGTGGGCTATAGCACACGACAATATGGGAATCAGGTAGAATTCTAGTTTTTTAGTCGTGAAATGCAAAATAAACATGGAGTAGTAATGACGGGGCAGTGACTATGGTTCCTTAGGTCGTATATGATGGCCCGAAAAATTTTTAGGCGATCCGATTCTGTGGCGTGGGCTATATAGCACACGAAAATATCGGAATCGGGCGGAATTCTAGTTTATTTTACCTTAAAATGCAAAAAACATGAGGAACGGTCATGGAGGGGAAGTGACTATGATTCCTTAGGTCGTATTTGATGGCTCGGAAAAAGTTTAGGCGATTCGGTTCCGGGGGGCCCGAGCTCACTCGGAACGCGTGGGATATAGTACACGAAAATATGGGAATCGGGCGAAATTCTAGTTTTTTGCCGTAAAATGCCAATAAACAAGGAACGGTCATGGTGGGGTGGTGACTGTGGTTCCTTATGTTGTATTTGATGGCCTGGAAAATTTTTAGGCGATCCGGTTCTGGGGGGCCCGACCCACTCGGAAGGCATGGGCTATAGCACACGAAAATATGGGAATCGGGCATAATTCCAGATTTTTGGCCGTTAAATGCAAAACAACGAGGAGCATGCATGACGGGGCAGGCATTGATTTTGGTTCATTAGGTCGTATTTGATGGCCCGAAAATTTTTTAGGTGATCCTATGATGGGGGGCCCGGGCCCACTCGGAAGGCTTGGGCTATAGCAAACAAAAATATGGAAATCGGGCGAAATTCTAGTTTTTTGGCCGTAAGACGCAAAAAAACAAGGAGCAGTCATGACAGGGTGGTGACTATGGTTCCTTAGGTCGTATTTGATGACCTGAAAAAAATTTAGGCGATCCGATGATGGGAGGCCCGGGCCCACTCGGAAGGCGTGGGCTATATAGCACACGAAAATATGGAAATCGGGCGGAATTCTATTTTTTGCCGGGTAAAACTCAAATAAACAAGGAACGGTCATGGAGGGGCGGTGACTATGGTTCCTTAGGTCGTATTTGATGGAACGGAAAAATTTTAGGCGATCCGGTTCTGGAGGCCCCGACCCACTCGGAAGGCATGGGCTATAGCACACGAAAATATGGGAATCGAGCATAATTCCAGATTTTTGGCCGTTAAATGCAAAACAACGAGGAGCATGCATGAAGGAGCATTGATTATGGTTCCTTAGGTCGTATTTGATGCCCCGAAAATATTTTAGGCGATCCGCTTTTCTAGGGGGCCGGGCCCACTCGGAAGGCGTGGGCTATAGCACACAGCAATATGGGAATCAGGTAGAATTCGAGTTTTTGGCCGTAAAACGCAAAACAAACATAGAGTAGTAATGACGAGGCAGTGACTATGGTTCCTTAGGTCATATTTGAAGGCCCGAAAATTTTTTAGGCGATCCGATTCTGTGGCGTGGGCTATATAGCACACAAAAATATGGGAATCGGGCGGAATTCTAGTTTTTTTGCCTTAAAATGCAAAAAAACGAGGAACAGTCAAGGAGGGGCAGTGACTATGATTCCTTAGGTCGTATTTTATGGCTCGGAAAAAGTTTAGGCAAATCGGTTCCGGGGGGCCCGAGCCCACTCGGAATGCGTGGGATATAGCACACGAAAATATGGGAATAGGGGCGGAATTCTAGTTTTGTTGCCGTAAAATGCAAATAAACGAGGAACGTTCATGGCCGGGTAGTGAATATGGTTCCTTAGGTTGTATTTGATGGCCCGAAAAAATTTTAGGCGATCCGGTTCTGGGGGGCTCGACCCACTCGGAAGACGTGGGCAATAGCACACGAAAATATGGGAATCAGGCAGAATTCTAGTTTTTTGGCCATAAAACGCAAAACAATGAGGAGCAGTCATGACGGGGCGGTGACAATGGTTCCTTTGGTCATATTTGATGGCCCAAAAGTTTTTTAGGCGATCCGCTTTTTTAGGGGGCCGGGCCCACCTGGAAGGCGTGGGCTGTAGCACACGACAATATGGGAATCAGGTAGAATTCTAGTTTTTTGGCCATAAAACACAAAACAAACATGGAGTAGTAATGACGGGGCAGTGACTATGGTTCCTTAGGTCGTATTTGATGGCCCGAAAAAAATTTAGGCGATCCAATTTTGTGGCGTGGGCTAATATAGCAAACGAAAATATGGGAATCGGGCGAAATTCTAGTTTCTTTGCCTTAAAATGCAAAAAAAGGAGGAACGGTCATGGAGGGGCAGTGACTATGATTCCTTAGGTCGTATTTGAATGCTTGGAAAAAGTTTAGGCGATTCGGTACCAGGGGGCCCGAGCCCACTCGGAATGCGTGGGATATAGCACACGAAAATATGTGAATCGGGCGGAATTCTAGTTTTTTTGCTATAAAATGCAAATAAACGAGGAACGGTCATGGCAGTGCGGTGACTATGGTTCCTTAGGTTGTATTTGATGGCCCAAAAAAATTTTAGGCGATCCGGTTTTGGGGGGCCCGACCCACTCGGAAGGCATGGGCTATAGCACACAAAAATATGGGAATCGGGCACAATTCTAGTTTTTTGGCCGTTAAATGCAAAAAAACAAGGAGCATGCATGACGGGGCGTTGATTATGGTTCCTAAGGTCGTATTTGATGGCCCAGAAAATTTTTAGGCAATTCAGTTCCGGGGGCCCGGGACCACTCGGAATGTGTGGGCTAGCACACGAAAATATGAGAATCAGGCAGAATTCTAGTTTTTTGGCCGTAAAACGCTAAAACAAACGAGGAGCGGTCATGTGAGGGCGGTGACTATGATTCCTTAAGTCGTATTTGATGGCCTGGAAAATATTTTGGCGATCGGGGTCCGGGGGGCCCGGGCCCACTCGGAAGACATAGGCTATAGCACATGAAAATATAGGAATCGAGCAAAATTCTAGTTTTTTGGCCGTAAAATGCAAAAAAATGAGGAAAAGTCATGGCAGGGCGGTGACTATTTTTCCTTAAGTCGTTTTTGATGGCCCGGAAACATTTTAGGCGATCCGTATCTGGGGGCCCTGCCCACTAGAAGTAGCACATGAAAATATGGGAATTGGGCAGAATTTTAGCTTTTTGGCTGTAAAACGCAAATAAATGAGGAACGGTTATGGCGAGGCAACCCGGTTCTGGGCGGCCCTACCCACTCGGAAGGCGTGGGCTATAGCACAAGAAAATATCTGAATCGGGCAGAATTCTAGTTTTTTATCCATAAAACGCAAAACAATGAGGAGCAGTCATGACGGGGCGGTGACTATGGTTCCTTAGGTCGTATTTGATTGCCCAAAATTTTTTGAAGCGATCCGCTTTTCTAGGGGGCACGGGCCCACTCGGAAGGAAAATATAGCATACGAAAATATGAGAATCGGGCGGAATTCTAATTGTTTGGCCGTAAAACGCAAATAAAAGAGTAACGGTCATGGCGAGGCGATGACTATGGTTCCTTAGGTTGTATTTGATGGACCAAAAATTTTTTAGGTGATCCGGCTCTGGGGGGCCGGACCCACTCGGAAGGCGTGGGCTATAGCACACGAAAATATGGGAATAGGGCGGAATTCTAGTTTTTTGGCTGTAAAACACAAATAAACAAGGAGCGGTCATGGAGGGGCAGTGACTATGGTTCCTTAGGTCATATTTGATGGCCCAGAAAACCTTTTGGCGATCCGGTTCTGGGGGGACCGACCCACTCGGAAGGCGTGGGCTATAGCACAAGAAAATATGGGAAACGGGCGGAATTCTAGTTTTTTGGCCATAAAATGCAAAACAATGAGGAGCAGTCATGATGGGGCGGTGACTATGGTTCCTTAGGTCGTATTTGATGGCCCAACAAAATTTTAGGCGATCTGGTTCTAGGGGGCCTGGGCCCACTCGGAATACGTGGGCTATAGCACACGAAAATATGGGAATCGGGCAGAATTATAGCTTTTTGGCCGTAAAATGCAAAACAACGAGGAACTGATATGGAGGGGTGGTGACTATGGTTCCTTAAGTCATATTTGATGGCCTGGAAAAATTTAGGCGATCGGGGGGCCTGGGCCCACTCGGAAGGCGTGGGCTATAACACATAAAAATATGGGAATCAAGCGGAATTCTATATTTTTGGCCGTAAAATGCAAATAAACGAGGAAAGGTCATGGCGGGGCGGTGACTAGTTTTCCTTAGGTCATTTCTGTTGGCCCAAAAACATTTTCGGCGATCCGTGTCCGGGGGGCTCTGTCCACTGGGAAGGCGTGGGCTATAACACACGAAAATATGGGAATCGGGCAGAATTCTAGTTTTTTGGTCGTAAAACGCATAGAAATGAGGAGAAGTCATGACAAAGCGGTGACTATGGTTCCTTAGGTCATAATTTATGGCCCGGAAAAATTTTAGGCGATCCGGTTCTGGGGGCCCGGGCCCACTCGGAAGGCGTGGGCTATAACACACGAAAATATGGGAATCGGGCAGAATTCTTGTTATTTGGACGTAAAATGCAAAACAAATGAGGAGCAGTCATTACGGGACGGTGACTATGGTTCCTTAGGTCATATTTGATGTCCCAAAAAATTTTTAGACGATCTGGTTCTGGGGGCCAGGGCCCACTCGGAAGGCGTGGGCTGTAGCACACGAAAATATGGGAATCGGGCAGAATTCTAGTTTTTTGGACATAAAATGCAAACAAACAAGGAGCAGTCATGACAGGGCGATGACTATGGTTCCTTAGGTCGTATTTCATGTCCCATAAAAATTATAGGTGATCCAGGTCTCTGGGGGGTCCGGGCCCACTCGGAATGCGTGGGCTATAGCACACGAAAATATGGGAATCGGGCAGAATTCTAGTTTTTTTGCCGTAAAATGCTAAACAACGAGTAGCATTCATAACGGGGCGTTGACTATGGTTCCTTAGGTCGTATTTTATGGCCCAGAAAATTTTTAGGCGATTCGGTTCCGGGGGCCCGGGCCCACTCAGAATGCGTGGGCTAGCACGCAAAAATATGGGAATTAGGCGGAATTCTAGTTTTTTGGCTGTAAACGCAAAAAAAAATGAGGAGCGGTCATGGAGGGGTGGTGACTGTTGTTCCTTAAGTCGTATTTGATGGCCTTGAAAATTTTTAGGTGATCGGGGTCAGGGGGCCGTGGCCCTCTCGGAAGGCGTGGGCTATAGCACATGAAAATATGGGAACGCAAAAAAATGAGGAAATTTCATGGCTGGGCGGTGACTATTTTTCCTTAGGTCATTTTTGATGGCCAGGAAACATTTTAGGCGATCCGTGTCTGGGGGCCCTGCCCACTGGGAAGTAGCACACGAAAATATGAGAATCGGGCAGAATTCTAATTGTTGGCCGTAAAACGCAAATAAAAGAGTAACGGTCATGGCGAGACGATGACTATGGTTCCTTAGGTTGTATTTGATGGACCAAAAAAATTTTAGGCGATCCGGTTCTGGGGGGCCGGACCCACTCGGAAGGCGTGGGCTATAGCACACGAAAATATGGGAATAGGGCGGGATTCTAGTTTTTTGGCAGTAAAACACAAATAAACAAGGAGCGGTCATGGAGGGGCAGTGACTATGGTTCCTTAGGTCATATTTGATGGCCCAGAAAACCTTTTGGCGATCCGGTTCTGGGGGGACCGACCCACTCGGAAGGCGTGGGCTATAGCACAAGAAAATATGGGAAACGGGCGGAATTCTAGTTTTTTGGCCATAAAATGCAAAACAATGAGGAGCAGTCATGATGGGGCGGTGACTATGGTTCCTTAGGTCGTATTTGATGGCCCAACAAAATTTTAGGCGATCCGGTTCTAGGGGGCCTGGGCCCACTCGGAATACGTGGGCTATAGCACACGAAAATATGGGAATCGGGCAGAATTATAGCTTTTTGGCCGTAAAATGCAAAACAACGAGGAACTGATATGGAGGGGTGGTGACTATGGTTCCTTAAGTCATATTTGATGGCCTGGAAAAATTTTAGGCGATCGGGGGGCCTGGGCCCACTCGGAAGGCGTGGGCTATAACACATAAAAATATGGGAATCAAGCGGAATTCTATATTTTTGGCCGTAAAATGCAAATAAACGAGGAAAGGTCATGGCGGGGCGGTGACTAGTTTTCCTTAGGTCATTTTTGTTGGCCCAAAAACATTTTCGGCGATCCGTGTCCGGGGGGCTCTGTCCACTGGGAAGGCGTGGGCTATAACACACGAAAATATGGGAATCGGGCAGAATTCTAGTTTTTTGGTCGTAAAACGCGTAGAAATGAGGAGAAGTCATGACAAAGCGGTGACTATGGTTTCTTAGGTCGTAATTTATGGCCCGGAAAAATTTTAGGCGATCCGGTTCTTGGGGCCCGGGCCCACTCGGAAGGCGTGGGCTATAACACACGAAAATATGGGAATCGGGCAGAATTCTTGTTATTTGGACGTAAAATGCAAAACAAATGAGGAGCAGTCATGATGCGGCGGTGACTATGGTTCCTTAGGACTTATTTGATGTCCCAAAAAAATTTTAGACGATCCGGTTCTGGGGGCCAGGGCCCACTCAGAAGGCGTGGGCTGTAGCACACGAAAATATGGGAATCGGGCAGAGTTCTAGTTTTTTGGACATAAAATGCAAACAAACAAGGAGCAGTCATGACGGGGCAGTGACTATGGTTCCTTAGGTCGTATTTCATATCCCAGAAAAATTATAGGTGATCCGAGTCTGGGGGGTCCGGACCCACTCGGAATGCGTGGGCTATAGCACACGAAAATATGGGAATCGGGCAGAATTCTAGTTTTTTTGCCGTAAAATGCTAAACAACGAGTAGCATTCATAACGGGGCGTTGACTATGGTTCCTTAGGTCGTATTTGATGGCCCAGAAAAATTTTAGGCGATTCGGTTCCGGGGGCCCGGGCCCACTCAGAATGCGTGGGCTAGCACGCAAAAATATGGGAATTAGGCGGAATTCTAGTTTTTTGGCTGTAAACGCAAAAAAAACGAGGAGCGGTCATGGAGGGGTGGTGACTGTTGTTCCTTAAGTCGTATTTGATGGCCTTGAAAATTTTTAGGTGATCGGGGTCAGAGGGCCGTGGCCCACTCGGAAGGCGTGGGCTATAGCACATGAAAATATGGGAATCGGGCGGAATTCTTGTTTTTAGACCGTAAAACGCAAACTAATGAGGAAAGGTCATGGCTGGGCGGTGACTATTTTTCCTTAGGTCATTTGTGATGGCCAGGAAATATTTTAGGCGATCCGTGTCTGGGGGCCCTACCCACTAGGAAGTAGCACACGAAAATATGAGAATCAGGCGGAATTCTAATTGTTTGGCCGTAAAATGCAAATAAAAGAGTAACGGTCATGGCGAGGCGATGACTATGGTTCCTTAGGTTGTATTTGATGGACCAAAAAATTTTTAGGCGATCCGGTTCTGGGGAGCCGGACCCACTCGGAAGGCGTGGTCTATAGCACACAAAAATATGGGACTCGGGCGGAATTCTAGTTTTTTGGCCGTAAAACGCAAAGAAATGAGGAGTAGTCATGATGGGGCAATGACTGTGTTTCCTTAGGTCGTATTTGATGGCCTAACAAAATTTTAGGTGATCCGGTTCTAGGGGGCACGGGCCCACTCGAAAGGTGTGGTCTGTAGCACAAGAAAATATGGGAATCGGGCGGAATTCTAATTTTTGGCGATAAAACACAAAAACAAGAGGAGCAGTCATGACAGGGCAGCGACTATGGTTCCTTAGGTCGTATTTGATGGCCCGAAAATTTTTTTAGCCATCCGCTTTTATAGGGGGCCCAGGTCCACTCGGAAGGTGTGGGCTATAGCACATGAAAATATGGGAATCAGGCAAAATTCTAGTTTTTTGTCCGTAAAACTCAAATAAATGAGGAAAGTTCATGGAGGGGCGGTGACTTTGGTTCCTTAGGTTGTATTTAATGGCCCGGAAAAATTTTAGATGATCCGGTTCTGGGGGGCCCGACCTACTCGGAAGGTGTGGGCTATAACATACGAAAATATGGGAATCGGGCAGAATTCTAGTTTTTTGGCCATAAAACACAAAACAATGAGGAGGAGTCATGATGGGGCGGTCACTATGGTTCCTTAGGTCGTATTTGATGGCCCAGAAAATTTTTATGTGATCCGCTTTTCTAGGGGAGGGGGCCCACTCGGAAGATTTTGGCTATAGCACACGACAATATGGGAATCAGGCAGAATTTTAGTTTTTTGGCCGTAAATCGCTAAAACAAATGAGGAGCGGTCATGTGAGGGCGGTGACTATGATTCCTTAAGTAGTATTTGATGGCCTGGAAAATTGTTTGGCGATCGGGGTTCGGGGGGCCCGGGCCCACTCAGAAGACATAGGCTATAGCACATGAAAATATAGGAATTGGGCGGAATTCTAGTTTTTTGGCCGTAAAATGCTAAACAATGAGGAAAAGTCATGGCGGGGCGGTGACTATTTTTCCTTAAGTCGTTTTTGATGGCCCGGAAACATTTTAGGCGATCCGTATCTGGGGCCCTGCCCACTGGAAGTAGCACATGAAAATATGGGAATCGGGTAAAATTCTAGCTTTTTGGCTGTAAAGCGCAAATAATTGAGGAACGGTTATGGCGAGGCGACCCGGTTCTGGGCGGCCCGACCCACTCGGAAGGCGTGGGCTATAGCACAAGAAAATATCTGAATAGGGCAGAATTCTAGTTTTTTATCCATAAAACACAAAATAATGAGGAGCAGTCATGACGGGGCGGTGACTATGGTTCCTTAGGTCGTAATTAATTGCCCAAAATTGTTGAAGCGATCCGCTTTTCTAGGGGGCCCAGGCCCACTTGGAAGGAAAATATAGCATACAAAAATATGGGAATCGGGCGGAATTCTAGTTTTTTGGCCGTAAGACGAAAAACAATGAGGAGCAGTCATGATAGAGTGGTGACTATGGTTCCTTAGGTCGTATTTGATTGCTCAAAATTTTTTTAGGCGATCCGATGATAGGGGGCCCGGGCCCACTCGGAAGGCGTGGGCTATAGCACACGAAAATATGGGAATAGGACGGAATTCTAGTTTTTTGGCTGTAAAACACAAATAAACAAGGAGCGGTCATGGAGGGGCAGTGACTATGGTTCCTTAGGTCGTATTTGATGGCCCAGAAAACCTTTTGGCGATCCGGTTCTGGGGGGACCGACCCACTCGGAAGGCGTGGGCTATAGCACAAGAAAATATGGGAAATGGGCGGAATTCTAGTTTTTGGCCATAAAACGCAAAACAATGAGGAGCAGTCATGATGGGGCGGTGACTATGGTTCCTTAGGTCGTATTTGATGGCCCAACAAAATTTTAGGCGATCCGGTTCTAGGGGGCCTGGGCCCACTCGGAATGCCGTGGGCTATAGCACACGAAAATATGGGAATTGGGCAAAATTATAGTTTTTTAGCCGTAAAATGTAAAACAATGAGGAACGGATATGGAGGGGTGGTGATTATGGTTCCTTAAGTCATATTTGATGGCCTGGAAAAATTTTAGGTGATCGGGGTTCGGGGGGCCTGGGCCCACTCGGAAGGCGTGGGCTATAACACATAAAAATATGGGAATCAAGCGGAATTCTATATTTTTGGCTGTAAAATGCAAATAAATGAGGAAAGGTCATGGCGGGGCGGTGACTAGTTTTCCTTAGGTCATTTTTGTTGGCCCGGAAACATTTTCGGCGATCCGTGTCCGGGGGGCTCTGTCCACTGGGAAGGCGTGGGATATAGCACATGAAAATATGGGAATCGGGCAGAATCCTAGTTTTTTGGTCGTAAAACGC
Source organism: Nicotiana tomentosiformis (assembly GCF_000390325.3). Taxonomy (NCBI): domain Eukaryota; kingdom Viridiplantae; phylum Streptophyta; class Magnoliopsida; order Solanales; family Solanaceae; genus Nicotiana; species Nicotiana tomentosiformis. The sequence continues at coordinate 31,157 of NW_027174795.1, read as the reverse complement.
AAAGAAATGAGGATCAGTCATGACAGAGCGGTGACTATGGTTCCTTAGGTCGTAATTTATGGCCCGGAAAAATTTTAGGCGATCCGGTTCTGAGGGCCCGGGCCCACTCGGAAGTCGTGGGCTATAACATACGAAAATATGGGAATCGGGCAGAATTCTAGTTATTTGGATGTAAAATGCAAAACAAATGAGGAGCAGTCATGATAGGGTGGTGACTATGGTTTCTTAGGTCGTATTTGATGTCCCGAAAAATTTTTAGATGATCCGGTTCTGGGGGCCAGGGCCCACTCGGAAGGCGTGGGCTGTAGCACACGAAAATATGGAAATCGGGTAGAATTCTAGTTTTTTGGTCATAAAATGCAAACAAACAAGGAGCAGTCATGACGGGGCGGTGACTATGGTTCCTTAGGTCGTATTTCATGTCCCGAAAATATTATAGGTGATCCGGGTCTGGGGGGTCCGGGCCCACTTGGAATGCGTGGGCTATAGCACACGAAAATATGGGAATCGGGCAGAATTCTAGTTTTTTTGCCGTAAAATGCTAAACAACGAGTAGCATTCATGACAGGGCGTTGACTATGGATCCTTAGGTCATATTTGATGGCCCGGAAAAATTTTAGGCGATTCGGTTCCGGGGGCCCGGGCCCACTCAGAATGCGTGGGCTAGCACACAAAAATATGGGAATTATTCAGAATTTTAGTTTTTTGGCTGTATACGCAAAAACAAACGAGGAGCGGTCATGGAGGGGTGGTGACTGTGGTTCCTTAAGTCGTATTTGATTGCCCTGAAAATTTTTAGGTGATCGGAGTCAAGGGGCCCTAGCCCACTCGGAAGGCGTGGGCTATAGCACATGAAAATATGGGAATCGGGCGGAATTCTAGTTTTTAGACCATAAAACGCAAAACAATGATAAAAGAGTAATGGTCATGGCGGGGCGATGACTATGGTTCCTTAGGTTGTATTTGATGGACCAAATAAATTTTAGGCGATCCGGTTCTGGGGGGCCGGACCCACTCGGAAGGTGTGGTCTATAGCACACAAAAATATGGGACTCGGGCGGAATTCTAGTTTTTTGGCCGTAAAACGCAAAGAAATGAGAAGCAGTCATGACGGGGAAATGACTGTGGTTCCTTAGGTCGTATTTGATGTCCCAACAAAATTTTAGGTGATCCGGTTCTGGGGGGCACGGGCCCACTCGAAAGGTGTGGTCTATAGCACAAGAAAATATGGGAATCGGGCGGAATTCTAATATTTGGCCATAAAACGCAAAAACAAGAGGAGCAGTCATGACAGGGCGGCGACTATGGTTTCTTATGTCGTATTTGATGGCCCGAAATTTTTTTTAGCCATCCGCTTTTATAGGGGGCCCAGGTCCACTCGGAAGGTGTGGGCTATAGCACATGAAAATATGGGAATCGGGCAGAATCTAGTTTTTTGTCCGTAAAACTCAAATAAATGAGGAAAGGTCATGGAGGGGCGGTGACTTTGGTTCCTTAGGTTGTATTTAATGGCCCGAAAAAAATTTAGGCGATCAGGTTCTGGGGGGCCCGACCTACTCGGAAGGCGTGGGCTATAACACACGAAAATATGGGAATCGGGCAGAATTCTAGTTTTTTGGCCATAAAACACAAAACAATGAGGAGGAGTCATGACAGAGCGGTGACTATGGTTCCTTAGGTCATATTTGATGGCCCAGAAAATTTTTATGCGATTCGCTTTTCTAGGGGACCGGGCCCACTCGGAAGGCGTTGGCTATAGCACACGACAATATGGGAATCAGGCAGAATTCTAGTTTTTTGGCCGTAAAATGCAAAACACACATGGAATAGTCATGACGGGGAGGTGACTATGGTTCCTTAGGTCGTATTTGATGGCCCAAAACTTTTTTAGGTGATCCGATTCTAGGGGCATGGGCCCACTCGAAAGGTGTGGGCTATAGCACAAGAAAATATGGGAATCGGGCGGAATTCTAATTTTTTTGCAATAAAACGCACAAACAATAGGAGCAGTCATGACAAGGCAGTGACTATGGTTCCTTAGGTCATATTTGATGGCCCGAAATTTTTTTTAGCGATCCACTTTTATAGGGGGCCCGAACCCACTCGGAGGGTGTAGGCTATAGCACACGAAAATATGGGAATCTGGTGGAATTCTAGTATTTTGTCCGTAAAACTCAAATAAACGAGGAACGGTCATGGAAGGGCGGTGACTATGGTTCCTTAGGACGTATTTGATGGCCCGTAAAATTTTTAGGCGATCCGGTTCTGGGGGGCCCGACCTACTCGGAAGGCGTGGGCTATAGCACACGAAAATATGGGAATCGGGCAGAATTCTAGTTTTTTGGCCATAAAATGCAAAACAATGAGGAGCAGTCATGACGGGGCGGTGACTATGGTTCCTTAGGTCATATTTGATTACCCGTAAAAGTTTTATGCGATCCGCATTTCTAGGGGACCGGGCCCACTCGGAAGGCATGGGCTATAACACACGACAATATAGGAATCAGGCAGAATTCTAGTTTTTTGGCCGTAAAACGCAAAACAAGCATGGAGTAGTCATGACGGGGCGGTGACTATGGTTCCTTAGGTCGTATTTGATGGCCCGAAAAAATTTTAGGCGATCCGATTTTGGGGGGCCCGGGCCCACTCGGAAGGCGTTGGCTATATAGCACACGAAAATATGGGAATCAGGCGGAATTCTAGTTTTTTGGACTTAAAATGCAAAAAAACGAGGAACGGTCATGGCGGGGAAGTGACTATGGTTACTTAGGTCGTATTTGATGGCCCAAAAAAATTTTAGGCGATCCGATTATGGGGGGCCCGGGCCCACTCGGAAGGCGTGGGTTATAGCACACAAAAATATGGGAATCGGGCGAAATTCTAATTTTTTTTTCCCGTAAAACTCAAATAAATGAGGAACGGTCAAGGAGGGACGGTGACTATGGTTCCTTAGGTCATATTTTATGGCCCGGAAAAATTTTAGGCGATCCGGTTCTGGGGGGCCCGACCCACTCAGAAGGCGTGGGCTATAGCACACGAAAATATGGGAATCGGGCAGAATTCTAGTTTTTTGGCCATAAAACGCAAAACAATGAGGAGCAGTCATGTCGGGGCGGTGACTATGGTTCCTTAGGTCATATTTGATTGCCCGTAAAGTTTTTAGGCGATCACCATTTCTAGGGGGCTCGGGCCCACTCGGAAGGCATGGGCTATAGCACACGACAATATGGGAATCAGGTAGAATTCTAGTTTTTTGCCCGTAAAACGCAATACAAACATGGAGTAGTCATGATGGGGCGGTGACTATGGTTCCTTAGGTCGTATTTGATGGCCCGAAAAATTTTTAGGCGATCCGATTTTGGGGGGCCCGGGCCCACTCGGAAGGCGTTGGCTATATAGCACACGAAAATATGGGAATCAGGCGGAATTCTAGTATTTTGGACTTAAAATGCAAAAAAACGAGGAACGGTCATGGCGGGGAAGTGACTATGGTTACTTAGGTCGTATTTGATTGCCCAAAAAAATTTTAGGCGATCCGATGATGGGGGGCCCGGGCCCACTCGGAAGGCGTGGGTTATAGCACACAAAAATATGGGAATCGGGCGAAATTCTAATTTTTTTTTCCGTAAAACTCAAATAAATGAGGAACGGTCATGACGGGGTAATGACTATGGCTCCGTAGGTAGAATTTGATTGCTCGGAAAATTTTTTAGCGATCCGCTTTTCTAGGGGGGCCGAGCCCACTAGGAAGGCATGGGCTATAGCGCACGACCATATGGGAAACATGCAGAATTCTAGTTTTTTGGTCGTAAAACGCAAAAACAACACGAGGAGTAGTCATGACGGGGCGGTGACTATGGTTCCTTAGGTCATATTTGATGGCCTGGAAAATTTTTAGGCAATACGATTCTAGGATATCGGGCCCACTCGGAAGGCGTGGGCAATATATCACACAAAAATATGGGAATCAGGCAGATTTCTAGTTATTTGGCCGTAAAACACAAAAAATGAGGAACGGTCATGGTGGGGCAGTGACTATGATTCCTTAATTCGTATTTGATGGCCCGAAAAAAGTTTAGACGATCGGGGTTCGGGGGGCCCGGGCCCACTCGGAAGGCGTGGACTATAGCACATTAAAATATGGGAATCGGGCGGAATTCTAGTTTTTTTACCGTAAAATGCAAAAAGATTAGGAAAGGTCATGGCGGGGTGGTGATTATTTTTCCTTAGGTCGTTTTTGATGTCCCGGAAAAATGTTAGGCGATCCAGGTATGCGGGGCCCAGCCCACTGGGAAGGCATGGCCTATAGCACACGAAAATATGGGAATCGGGTGGAATTCTAGTGCTTTGGCCATAAAACGCAAATAAATGAGGAACGGTCATGGCGAGGCGATGTCTATGGTTCCTTAGGTTGTATTTGATGGGCCGAAAAATTTTTAGGCGATCCGCTTCCGGGGTCCCGACCGACTCGGAAAGCGTGTGCTATATCACACGAAAATATGGGAATCGGGCGGAATTCTAGTTTTTTGGACGTAAAATGCAAAATAACGAGGAGCAGTCATGACGGGGCGGTGACCATAGTTCCTAAGGTCATATTCAATGGCCCGGAAAAATTTTAGGCGATTCGGTTCCATGGGGCCCGGGCCCACTCGGAATGCGTGGGCTATGGCACACGAAAATATGAGAATCAGGCGGAATTCTAGTTTTTTGGCCGTAAAATGCAAAAACAACGAGGAACGGTCAGGGCGGGGTGGAGATTATGGTTCCTCAAGTCGTATTTGATGGCCTGGAAAAATTTTAGGCGATCGGGGTCCGAGGGGCCCGGGCCCACTCGGAAGGCGTGGGTTATAGCAAATGAAAATATGGGAATAGGGCAGAATTCAAGTGTTTTGTCCGTAAAACGCAAAAGAATGAGGAAAGGTCATGGAGGGGCGGTGTCTATTTTTCCTTAGGTCATTTTTTATGGCCCGAAAACATTTTATGCGATCCGGGTCCGGGGGCCCTGCTCAGTGGGAAGGAGTGGGCTATAGCACACGAAAATATGGGAATCAGGCGGATTCTAGTTTTTTGGCTGTTAAACGCAAATAAACGAGGAACACTCATGGAGGGGCAGTGACTATAGTTCCTTAGGTTGTGTTTGATGGCCTGGAAAAATTTTAGGCGATTCGGTTCTCGGGGGCCCGACCCACTCGGAATGCGTGGGCTATAGCACACGAAAATATGGGAATCGGGCGGAATTCTAGTTTTTTTGCCGTAAAACGCAAATAAACGAGGACCGGTCATGGAGGGGTAGTGACTATGGTTCCTTAGGTTGTATTTGATGGCCTGAAAAAATTTTAGGCGGTCCGGTTCTCTGGGGGGCCGACCCACTCAGAAGGCGTGGGCTATAGCACACGAAAATATGGGAATCGGGCGGAATTCTATTTTTTTGGCCATAAAACGCAAAAAGACAATGAGGAGCAGTCATGATGGGGCAATGACTATGGTTCCTTAGGTCGTATTTGTTGGCCCGGAAACATTTTAGGCGATCTAGTTCAGGTGGGCCCGGGCCCACTCGGAAGGCGTGGGCCATAGCATACAAAAATATGGGAATCGGGCAGAATTCTAATTTTTTGGCCATAGAACGCAAAACAAAGAGGAGTAGTCATGGCGCGGCGATGATTATGGTTCCGTAGGTCGTATTTGATGGCCCGAAAAATTTTTAGGCGATCCGATTCGGGGGGCCCGGGCCCACTCGGAAGGCGTGGGCTATATAGCACATGAAAATATGGGAATCGGGCAAAATTCTAGTTGTTTGGCCGTAAAACGCAAAAAATGAGGAACGGTCATGGCGGGGCGGTGACTATGGTTCCTTAGGTCGTATTTGATGGCTCGAAAATTATTTTTTAGGCAATCCGGGTCTGGGGGGCCCTGGCCCACTCGGAAGGCGTGGGCTATAGCACATGAAAATATGGGAATCGGGCGGAATGCTATTTTTTTGGCCTTTAAACACAAAAAAATGAGGAAAGGTCATGGAGGGACAGTGACTATTATTCCTTAGGTCGTTTATGATGGCCCGAAAAAATGTTAGGCGATCTGGGTCCGCGGGGCCCTGCCCACTAGGAAGGCGTGGACTATAGCACATGCAAATATGGGAATCAAGCGGAATTCTAGTGTTTTGGCCGTAAAATGCAAATCCTTAGGTTGTATTTGATGGCCTGGAAAAATCTTAGGCAATCCGGTTCTGGGGGGCCCGACCCACTCGGAAGGCGTGGGCCATAGCACACGAAAATGTGGGAATCGGGAGGAATTCTAGTCTTTTGGCCGTAAAACGCAAAGAAATGAGGAGCAGTCATGAAGGGGCGGTGACTATGGTTCCTTAGGTCGTATTTGATATCCCGGAAAAGTTTTAGGCAATCCGGTTACAAGGGGGAATGGGACCACTCAGAAGGCGTGGGCTATAGCACACGAAAAAATGGGAATAGGGTGGAATTCTAGTTTTTTGGCTGTAAAACGCAAAACAGCGAGGAGCAGTCATGGCGAGGTGGTGACTATGGTTCCTTAGGTCGTATTTTATGGCCCGAAAAATTTTTAGGCGATCCGATTTTGGGGGCCCTGGGCCCACTCGGAAGGCGTTGGCTATATAGCACACGAAAATATGGGAATCAGGCGGAATTCTAGTTTTTTGGCCTTAAAACGCAACAGAATGAGGAACGGTCATGGCGTGGAAGTAACTATGGTTCCTTAGGTCGTATTTGATGGCCCGAAAAAAATTTTGGCGATCCGATGATGGGGGGCCCGGGCCCACTCGGAAGGCGTGGGCTATTGCACACGAAAATATGGGAATCGGGCAGAATTCTAGTTTTTTGGCCGTAAAATGCAAAATAACGAGGAGCAGTCATGACGGGGCATTGACTATTTTTCCTTAGGTCGTATTCAATACCCCGAAAATTTTTTAGTCGATTTGGTTCTAGGGGGCCCGGGCCCACTCGGAATGCGTGGGCTATAGCACATGAAAATATGAAAATCATGCAGAATTCTAGTCTTTTGGCCTTAAAACGCAAAAACAACGAGGAACGGTCAGGGCGGGGTGGAGACTATAGTTCCTTAAGTCGTATTTGATGGCCCAGAAAAATTTTAGGCGATCAGGGTCCGGGGGGCCCGGGCCCACTCGGAAGGCGTGGGCTATAGCAAATGAAAATATGGGAATAGTGCGGAATTCAAGTGTTTTGGCTGTAAAACGCAAAAAAAACGAGGAAAGGTCATGGCAGGGTGGCGACTATTTTTCCTTAGGTAATTGTTTATGGCCCGGAAACATTTTATGCGATCCGGGTTGGGAAGGCATGGGCTATAGCATACAAAAATATGGGAATCAGGCGGAATTCTAGTTTTTCGGCCGTTAAACGCAAATAAACGAGGAACAGTCATGCCGGGGTGGTGACTATAGTTGCTTAGGTTGTATTTGATGGCCCGAAAAATTTTTAGGCAATCCAGTTCCAAGGGGGCACGGGACCACTCACAAGGCGTGGGCTATAGCACATGAAAAAATGGGAATAGAGCGGAATTCAAGTTTTTTGGCTTTAAAACGCAAAACAACGAGGAGCAGTCATGGTGGGGCGGTGACTATGGTTCCTTAGATCGTATTTGATGGCCCGAAAAAAATTTAGACGATCCGGTTCTGGAGGGCCCGGGCCCACTCGGAAGGCGTGGGCTATAGCACACAAAATATGGGAATCGGGCGAAATTCTAGTTTTTTGGCAGTAAAACGCTAAAACACGAGGAGCAGTCATGACTGAGAGGTGACTATGGTTCCTTAGGTTGTATTCGATGGCCAAAAATTATTTTAGGTGATTCGGGTCTGGGGGCCCGGGCCCACTCGGAATGCGTGGGCTATAGCATACGAAAATTTGGGAATCGGGCAGAATTCTAGTTTTTTTGCTGTAATATGCAAAAAAAATGAGAAGCAGTCATGATGGGGCGTTGACTATTTTTCCTTAGGTCATATTTGATAGCCTGGAAAAACATTAGGTGATTCGGTTCCGGGGGGGCCGGGCCCACTCGGAATGCGTGGGCTATAGCACATGAAAATATGAAAATCATGCAGAATTCTATTTTTTGGCCGTAAAATGCAAAAACAATGAGGAATGGTCATGGCGGGGCGGTGACTATGGTTCCTTAAGTCGTATTTTATGGCATGGAAAAAGTTTAGGCGATCGGGGTCCTGGGGGCCCGAGCCCGCTCGGAAGGCGTGGGCTATAGCACATGAAATTATGGTAATCGAGCGGAATTCTAGTTTTCTTGCCGTAAAACGCAAAAAATGAAAAAGGTCATGGTGGGGTGGTGACTATTTTTCCTTAGGTCATTTTTTATGGCCCGGAAACATTTTATGCGATCCGGGACCGGGGGGCCCTTATGCGATCCGGGTCCGTGGGGCCCTGCCCACTGGTAAGGCATGGGCAATAGCACAGGAAATATGGGAATCAGGCGAAATTCTAGATTTTTGGTGGTAAAACGCAAATAAATGAGGAACGGTCATGGAGGGGCGGTGACTATAGTTCCTTAGGTTGTATTTGATGGCCCTTGAAAAATTTTAGGCGATCCGGTTCTGGGGGGCCCGACCCACTCGAAAGGCGTGGGCTATATAGCACACGAAAATATGGGAATAAGGCGGAATTCTAGTTTTTTGGCTGTAAAATGTAAAGAAATGAGGAGCAGTCATAGCGGGGCGGTGACTATGGTTCCTTATGTCGTATTTGATGGCCCGGAAAAATTTTAGACGATCCGGTTCTGGGGACCCAGGCCCACTCGGAAGGCGTGGGCTATAGCGCACGGAAATATGGGAATCGGGCGGAATTTTAGTTTTTTGGCCATAGATGCAAACAAACGAGGAGAAGTCATGACGGGGTGGTAACTTTTGTTCCTTAGGTCGTATTTGATTACCCAAAAAAAGTTTAGGTGATCCGGTTCTGGGGGGGCCCGGGCCCACTCGAAAGGCGTGGGCTATAGCACACGAAAATATAGGAATCGGGCGGAATTCTAGTGTTTGGCCGTAAAATGCAAATAAACGAGGAATGGACATGGAGGGGCGGTGACTATGGTTCCATAGGTCGTATTTGATGGCCCATAAAAAATTTAGTCGGTCCGGTTCTAGGGGGCCAGATCCTCTCGGAAAGCGTGGCCTATAGCACACGATAATATGGGAATCGGACGGAATTCTATTTTTTTGGCCATAAAACACAAAACAAAATGAGGAGCAGTCATGATGGGGAGGTGACTATGGTTCCTTCGGTCGTATTTAATGGCCCGAAAATGTTTTAGGCGATCCGGTTCTGGTGGGCCCGGGCCCGCTCGGAAGGCGTGGGCTATAGCACACGAAAATATGGGAATCGGGCAGAACTCTAGTTTTTTGGCCGTAGAATGCAAACAAACGAGGAGTAGTCATGACGGGGCGGTGAATATGGTTCCTTAAGTCGTATTTGATTGCCCGGAAAATATGGGAATTGGGCGGAGTTTTAGTTTTTTGGCCGTAAAATGCAAAGAAATGAGGAGCAGTCATGGCGAGGCAGCGACTATGGTTCCTTACGTCGTATTTGATGGCCCGGAAAATTTTTAGGCAATCCGGTTCTGGGGCTCCGGGGCCACTCGGAAGGCGTGGGTTATAGCACACGAAAATATTTGAGTTAGGCGGAATTATAATTTTTTGGCCGTAAAATGCAAAAACGCGAGGAGCAATCATGACGGGGCGGTGATTATGGTTCCTTAGGTTGTATTTGATGGCACGAAAAAATTTTAGGCGATCAGGTTCTGGGGGTCCCGGCCCACTCGGAAGGCGTCGGCTATAGCACACGAAAATAAGGGAAACGGGCAGAATTCTAGTTTTTTGGCTGTAAAATGCAAAACAAACGAGGAGCAGTCATGACGGGGCGGTGACTATGGTTACTTAGGTCGTATTTGATGTCTTGAAAAATTTTTAGGCGATCCGATTCTGGGGATCCGGGCCCACTCTGAATACGTGGGCTATAACACACGAAAATATGCGAATCAGGTGGAATTCTAGTTAATTGGCCGTAAAATGCAAAACAAAAGAGGAGAGGTCATGGCGGGGCGGTGACTATGATTCCTTAGGTCGTATTTGATGGCCCGTAAAAAATTTAGGCGATCCGATTCTGGGGGCCCGGGCCCACACCGAAGGCGTGCGCTATAGCACAAGAAAATATGGGAATCGGGCAGAACTCTAGTTATTTGGCCGTAGAAGGCAAAAACACGAGGAGCAATCATGACGGGGTGGTGAATATAGTTCCTTAGGTCGTATTTGATTGCCCAGAAAATGTTTAGGCGATCTGGTTCTGGGGGGCCCGGGCCCACTCGGAAGGCGTGGGCTATAGAACACGAAAATATGCGAATCGGGCGAAATTCTAGTTTTTTGGCCGTAAAACGCAAAAACAACGAGGAACGGTCAGGGCGGGGTGGAGACTATAGTTCCTTAATCGTATTTGATGGCCCAGAAAAATTTTAGGCGATCGGGGTCCGGGGGGCCCGGGCCCACTCGGAAGGCGTGGGCTATAGCAAATGAAAATATGGGAATAGTGCGGAATTCAAGTGTTTTGGCTGTAAAACGCAAAAAAAACGAGGAAAGGTCATGGCAGGGTGGCGACTATTTTTCCTTAGGTAATTGTTTATGGCCCGGAAACATTTTATGCGATCCGGGTTGGGAAGGCATGGGCTATAGCATACAAAAATATGGGAATCAGGCGGAATTCTAGTTTTTCGGCCGTTAAACGCAAATAAACGAGGAACAGTCATGCCGGGGTGGTGACTATAGTTGCTTAGGTTGTATTTGATGGCCCGAAAAATTTTTAGGCAATCCAGTTCCAAGGGGGCACGGGACCACTCACAAGGCGTGGGCTATAGCACATGAAAAAATGGGAATAGAGCGGAATTCAAGTTTTTTGGCTTTAAAACGCAAAACAACGAGGAGCAGTCATGGTGGGGCGGTGACTATGGTTCCTTAGATCGTATTTGATGGCCCAAAAAAAATTTAGACGATCCGGTTCTGGAGGGCCCGGGCCCACTCGGAAGGCGTGGGCTATAGCACACAAAATATGGGAATCGGGCGAAATTCTAGTTTTTTGGCAGTAAAACGCTAAAACACGAGGAGCAGTCATGACTGAGAGGTGACTATGGTTCCTTAGGTTGTATTCGATGGCCAAAAATTATTTTAGGTGATTCGGGTCTGGGGGCCCGGGCCCACTCGGAATGCGTGGGCTATAGCATACGAAAATTTGGGAATCGGGCAGAATTCTAGTTTTTTTGCTGTAATATGCAAAAAAAAAATGAGAAGCAGTCATGATGGGGCGTTGACTATTTTTCCTTAGGTCATATTTGATAGCCTGGAAAAACATTAGGTGATTCGGTTCCGGGGGGGCCGGGCCCACTCGGAATGCGTGGGCTATAGCACATGAAAATATGAAAATCATGCAGAATTCTATTTTTTGGCCGTAAAATGCAAAAACAATGAGGAATGGTCATGGCGGGGCGGTGACTATGGTTCCTTAAGTCGTATTTTATGGCATGGAAAAAGTTTAGGCGATCGGGGTCCTGGGGGCCCGGGCCCGCTCGGAAGGCGTGGGCTATAGCACATGAAATTATGGTAATCGAGCGGAATTCTAGTTTTCTTGCCGTAAAACGCAAAAAATGAAAAAGGTCATGGTGGGGTGGTGACTATTTTTCCTTAGGTCATTTTTTATGGCCCGGAAACATTTTATGCGATCCGGGACCGGGGGGCCCTTATGCGATCCGGGTCCGTGGGGCCCTGCCCACTGGTAAGGCATGGGCAATAGCACAGGAAATATGGGAATCAGGCGAAATTCTAGATTTTTGGTGGTAAAACGCAAATAAATGAGGAACGGTCATGGAGGGGCGGTGACTATAGTTCCTTAGGTTGTATTTGATGGCCCTTGAAAAATTTTAGGCGATCCGGTTCTGGGGGGCCCGACCCACTCGAAAGGCGTGGGCTATATAGCACACGAAAATATGGGAATAAGGCGGAATTCTAGTTTTTTGGCTGTAAAATGTAAAGAAATGAGGAGCAGTCATAGCGGGGCGGTGACTATGGTTCCTTATGTCGTATTTGATGGCCCGGAAAAATTTTAGACGATCCGGTTCTGGGGACCCAGGCCCACTCGGAAGGCGTGGGCTATAGCGCACGGAAATATGGGAATCGGGCGGAATTTTAGTTTTTTGGCCATAGATGCAAACAAACGAGGAGAAGTCATGACGGGGTGGTAACTTTTGTTCCTTAGGTCGTATTTGATTACCCAAAAAAAGTTTAGGTGATCCGGTTCTGGGGGGGCCCGGGCCCACTCGAAAGGCGTGGGCTATAGCACACGAAAATATGGGAATCGGGCGGAATTCTAGTTTTTGGCCGTAAAATGCAAATAAACGAGGAATGGACATGGAGGGGCGGTGACTATGGTTCCATAGGTCGTATTTGATGGCCCAGAAAAATTTTAGTCGGTCCGGTTCTAGGGGGCCAGATCCACTCGGAAAGCGTGGCCTATAGCACACGATAATATGGGAATCGGGCGGAATTCTATTTTTTTGGCCATAAAACGCAAAACAAAATGAGGAGCAGTCATGATGGGGAGGTGACAATGGTTCCTTCGGTCGTATTTAATGGCCCGAAAATGTTTTAGGCGATCCGGTTCTGGTGGGCCCGGGCCCGCTCGGAAGGCGTGGGCTATAGCACACGAAAATATAGGAATCGGGCAGAACTCTAGTTTTTTGGCCGTAGAATGCAAACAAACGAGGAGTAGTCATGACGGGGCGGTGAATATGGTTCCTTAAGTCGTATTTGATTGCCCGGAAAATATGGGAATTGGGCAGAGTTTTAGTTTTTTGGCCGTAAAATGCAAAGAAATGAGGAGCAGTCATGGCGAGGCAGCGACTATGGTTCCTTACGTCGTATTTGATGGCCCGGAAAATTTTTAGGCAATCCGGTTCTGGGGCTCCGGGGCCACTCGGAAGGCGTGGGTTATAGCACACGAAAATATTTGAGTTAGGCGGAATTATAATTTTTTGGCCGTAAAATGCAAAAATGCGAGGAGCAATCATGACGGGGCGGTGATTATGGTTCCTTAAGTTGTATTTGATGGCACGAAAAAATTTTAGGCGATCAGGTTCTGGGGGTCCCGGCCCACTCGGAAGGCGTCGGCTATAGCACACGAAAATAAGGGAAACGGGCAGAATTCTAGTTTTTTGGCCGTAAAATGCAAAACAAACGAGGAGCAGTCATGACGGGGCGGTGACTATGGTTACTTAGGTCGTATTTGATGTCCTGAAAAATTTTTAGGCGATCCAATTCTGGGGATCCGGGCCCACTCTGAATACGTGGGCTATAACACACGAAAATATGCGAATCAGGTGGAATTCTAGTTAATTGGCCGTAAAATGCAAAACAAAAGAGGAGAGGTCATGGCGGGGCGGTGACTATGATTCCTTAGGTCGTATTTGATGGCCCGTAAAAAATTTAGGCGATCCGATTCTGGGGGCCCGGGCCCACACCGAAGGCGTGCGCTATAGCACAAGAAAATATGGGAATCGGGCAGAACTCTAGTTATTTGGCCGTAGAAGGCAAAAACACGAGGAGCAGTCATGACGGGGTGGTGAATATAGTTCCTTAGGTCGTATTTGATTGCCTAGAAAATTTTTAGGCGATCTGGTTCTGGGGGGCCCGGGCCCACTCGGAAGGCGTGGGCTATAGAACACGAAAATATGCGAATCGGGCGAAATTCTAGTTTTCTGGCCGTAAAACACAAAAAAATGAGGAACGTTCATGGCGGGGCAGTGACAATGGTTCTTTATTTCGTATTTGATGCCTCGGAAAAAATGTTTTAGGCGATCCGAGTCTGTAGGGCTCGGGCCCACTCGGAATGAGTGGGCTATAGCACAAGAAAATATGGGAATCGGGCGGAGTTCTAGTTTTTTTTGCGTAAAACGCAAAGAAATGAGGGGCAGTCATGGAGGGGCAGCGACTATGGTTCCTTAGGTCATATTTGATGGCCCGAAAAATTTTTAGGCGATCCGGTTCTGGGGGGCCCGCGGCCACTCGGAAGGCATGGGCTATAGCACACGAAAATATTTGAATCAGGCGGAATTCTAGTTTTTTGGCAGTAAAATGCAAAAACACGAGGAGAAATCATGATTGGGCGGTGACTATTGTTCATTAGGTTGTATTTGATGGCGCAAAAATTTTTTAGGCGATCCGGTTCGGGGGGTCCCGGACCTACTCGGAAGGCGTGGGCTATAGCACACGAAAATAAGGGAAACGGGCAGAATTCTAGTTTTTTGGCCGTAAAACGCAAAACAAACGAGGAGCAGTCATGACGGGGCGGTGACTATGGTTACTTAGGTCGTATTTGATGTCCTGAAAAATTTTTAGGCGATCCGATTCTGGGGATCCGGGCCCACTCGGAATACGTGGGCTATAACACACGAAAATATGCGAATCAGGTGGAATTCTAGTTAATTGGCCGTAAAATGCAAAACAAAAGAGGAGAGGTCATGGCGGGGCGGTGACTATGATTCCTTAGGTCGTATTTGATGGCCCGTAAAAAATTTAGGCGATCCGATTCTGGGGGCCCGGGCCCACACCGAAGACGTGCGCTATAGCACAAGAAAATATGGGAATCGGGCAGAACTCTAGTTATTTGGCCGTAGAAGGAAAAAACACGAGGAGCAGTCATGACGGGGTGGTGAATATAGTTCCTTAGGTCGTATTTGATTGCCCAGAAAACTTTTAGGCGATCTGGTTCTGGGGGGCCCGGGCCCACTCGGAAGGCGTGGGCTATAGAACACGAAAATATGCGAATCGGGCGAAATTCTAGTTTTTTGGCCGTAAAACACAAAAAAATGAGGAACGGTCATGGCGGGGCGGTGACAATGGTTCTTTATTTCGTATTTGATGCCTCGAAAAAAATTTTTTAGGCGATCCGAGTCTGTGGGGCTCGGGCCCACTCGGAATGAGTGGGCTATAGCACAAGAAAATATGGGAATCGGGCGGAGTTCTAGTTATGTTTTGCGTAAAACGCAAAGAAATGAGGGGCAGTCATGGAGGGGCAGCGACTATGGTTCCTTAGGTCATATTTGATGGCCCGAAAAATTTTTAGGCGATCCGGTTCTGGGGGGCCCGCGGCCACTCGGAAGGCATGGGCTATAGCACACGAAAATATTTGAATCAGGCGGAATTCTAGTTTTTTGGCCGTAAAACGCAAAAACACGAGGAGAAATCATGATTGGGCGGTGACTATTGTTCATTAGGTTGTATTTGATGGCGCAAAATATTTTTAGGCGATCCGGTTCTGGGGGTCCCGGACCCACTCGGAAGGCGTGGGCTATAGCACACGAAAATAAGGGAAACGGGCAGAATTCTAATTTTTTGGCCGTAAAACGCAAAACAAACGAGGAGCAGTCATGACGGGGTGGTGACTATGGTTACTTAGGTCGTATTTGATGTCCTGAAAAATTTTTAGGCGATCCGATTCTGGGGATCCGGGCCCACTCGGAATACGTGGGCTATAACACACGAAAATATGCGAATCAGGTAGAATTCTAGTTAATTGGCCGTAAAATGCAAAACAAAAGAGGAGAGGTCATGGCGGGGCGATGACTATGATTCTTTAGGTCGTATTTAATGGCCCGTAAAAAATTTAGGCGATCCGATTCTGGGGGCCCGGGCCCACACCGAAGGCGTGCGCTATAGCACAAGAAAATATGGGAATCGGGCAGAACTCTAGTTATTTGGCCGTAGAAGGCAAAAACACGAGGAGCAGTCATGACGGGGTGGTGAATATAGTTCCTTAGGTCGTATTTGATTGCCCAGAAAATGTTTAGGCGATCTGGTTCTGGGGGGCCCGGGCCCACTCGGAAGGCGTGGGCTATAGAACACGAAAATATGCGAATCGGGCAAAATTCTAGTTTTTTGGCCGTAAAACACAAAAAAATGAGGAACAGTCATGGCGGGGCGGTGACAATAGTTCTTTATTTCGTATTTGATGCCTCGGAGAAAATGTTTTGAGCGATCCGAGTCTGTGGGGCTCGGGCCCACTCGGAATGAGTGGGCTATAGCACAAGAAAATATGGGAATCGGGCGGAGTTCTAGTTTTTTTTTTTGCGTAAAACGCAAAGAAATGAGGGGCGGTCATGGAGGGGCAGCGACTATGGTTCCTTAGGTCATATTTGATGGCCCGAAAAATTTTTAGGCGATCCGGTTCTGGGGGTCCCGGACCCACTCGGAAGGCGTGGGCTATAGCACACGAAAATAAGGGAAACGGGCAGAATTCTAGTTTTTTGGCCATAAAACGCAAAACAAACGAGGAGCAGTCATGACGGGGCGGTGACTATGGTTACTTAGGTCGTATTTGATGTCTTGAAAAATTTTTAGGCGATCCGATTCTGGGGATCCGGGCCCACTCGGAATACGTGGGCTATAACACACGAAAATATGCGAATCAGGTGGAATTCTAGTTAATTGGCCGTAAAATGCAAAACAAAAGAGGAGAGGTCATGGCGGGGCGGTGACTATGATTCCTTAGGTCGTATTTGATGGCCCGTAAAAAATTTAGGCGATCCGATTCTGGGGGCCCGGGCCCACACCGAAGGCGTGCGCTATAGCACAAGAAAATATGGGAATCGGGCAGAACTCTAGTTATTTGGCCGTAGAAGGCAAAAACACGAGGAGCAGTCATGACGGGGTGGTGAACATAGTTCCTTAGGTCGTATTTGATTGCCCAGAAAATGTTTAGGCGATCTGGTTCTGGGGGGCCTGGGCCCACTCGGAAGGCGTGGGCTATAGAACACGAAAATATGCGAATCGGGCGAAATTCTAGTTTTTTGGCCGTAAAACACAAAAAAATGAGGAACGTTCATGGCGGGGCAGTGACAATGGTTCTTTATTTCATATTTTTCATATTTGATGCCTCGGAAAAAATGTTTTAGGCGATCCGAGTCTGTGGGGCTCGGGCCCACTCGGAATGAGTGGGCTATAGCACAAGAAAATATGGGAATCGGGCGGAGTTCTAGTTTTTTTTGCGTAAAACGCAAAGAAATGAGGGGCAGTCATGGAGGGGCAGCGACTATGGTTCCTTAGGTCATATTTGATGGCCCGAAAATTTTTTAGGCGATCCGGTTCTGGGTGCCCGCGGCCACTCGGAAGGCATGGGCTATAGCACACGAAAATATTTGAATCAGGCGGAATTCTAGTTTTTTGGCCGTAAAACACAAAAACACGAGGAGAAATCATGATTGGGCGGTGACTATTGTTCATTAGGTTGTATTTGATGGCGCGAAAATTTTTTAGGCGATCCGGTTCTGGGGGTCCCGGACCCACTCGGAAGGCGTGGGCTATAGCACACGAAAATAAGGGAAACGGGCAGAATTCTAGTTTTTTGGCCATAAAACGCAAAACAAACGAGGAGCAGTCATGACGGGGTGGTGACTATGGTTACTTAGGTCATATTTGATGGCCCGAAAATTTTTTAGGCAATCCGGTTCTGGGGGTCCGGGTCCACTCGGAATACGTGGACTATAACACACGAAAATATGGGAATCAGGCAAAATTTTAGATAATTGGCCGAAAAATGCAAAAAAAGAGGAGCGGTCATGGCGGGGTGGTGAATATGATTCCTTAGGTCGTATTTGATGGCCCGGAAAAAATTTAGGCGATCCGGTTCTGGGGAATCGGGCCCACACTGAAGGCGTGCGCTATAGCACAAGAAAATATGAGAATCGGACAGAACTCTAGTTATTTGGCCGTAGAATGCAAAAACAAGAGGAGCAGTCATGACGGGGCGGTGAATATGGTTCCTTAGGTCGTATTTGATTGCCCAAAAAAAATTTAGGCGATCTGTTTCTGGGGGGCCCGGGCCCACTCGGAAGGCGTGGGCTATAAAACACGAAAATATGCGAATCGGGTAGAATTCTAGTTTTTTGGCCGTAAAACGCAAAAAAATGAAGAACTGTCATGGCGGGGCGGTGACTATGGTTCCTTATTTTGTATTTGATGCCTCGGAAAAAATGTTTTAGGCGATCCGAGTCTGTGGGGCTCGGGCCCACTCGGAATGCGTGGGCTATAGCACAAGAAAATATGGGAATCGGGCGGAGTTCTAGTTTTTTTGCGTAAAATGCAAAGAAATGAGGTGCAGTCATGGAGGGGCAGCGACTATGGTTCCTTAGGTCGTATTTGATGGCCCAAAAAATTTTTAGGCGATCCGGTTCTGGGGGGCCCGCGGCACACGAAAATATTTGAATCAGGCGTAATTCTAGTTTTTTGGCCATAAAACACAAAAACACGAGGAGAAATCATGATGGGGCGGTGACTATGGTTCCTTAGGTTGTATTTTATGGCGCAAAAATTTTTTAGGTGATCCGGTTCTGGGGGTCCCGGACCCCCTCGGAAGGTGTGGGCTATATCACACGAAAATAAGGGAAACGGGCAGAATTCTAGTTTTTTGGCCGTAAAACGCAAAACAAACGAGGAGAAATCATGACGGGGCGGTGACTATGGTTACTTAGGTCGTATTTGATGGCCCGAAAATTTTTTAGGGGATCCGGTTCTGGGGTCCGGGCCCACTCGGAATACGTGGGCTATAACACACGAAAATATGGGAATCAGGCGGAATTCTAGTTAATTGGCCATAAAATGCAAAAAAAGAGGAGCGGTCATGGCGGGGCAGTGACTATGATTCCTTAGGTCGTATTTGATGGCCCGGAAAAAATTTAAGCGATCCAGTTCTGGGGGCCTGGGTCCACACCGAAGGCGTGCGCTATACCACAAGAAAATATGGGAATCGGGCAGAACTCTAGTTATTTCGCCGTAGAATGCAAAAACACAAGGAGCTATCATGACGGGGCCGTGAATATGGTTCCTTAGGTCATATTTGATTGCCCAGAAAAATTTTAGGTGATCTGGTTCTGGGGGGCCCGGGCCCACTCGGAAGGCGTGGGCTATAGAACATGAAAATATGCGAATCGGGCCGAATTCTAGTTTTTTGGCCGTAAAACGCAAAAAACATGAGGAACGGTCATGGCGGGGTAGTGACTATGGTACCTTATTTCGTATTTGATGCCTCGGAAAAAATGTTTTAGGCAATCCGAGTCTGTGGGGCTCGGGCCCACTCGGAATGAGTGGGCTATAACACAAGAAAATATGGGAATCGGGCGGAGTTCTAGTTTTTTTTGCGTAAAACGCAAAGAAATGAGGGGCAGTCATGGAGGGGAAGCGACTATGGTTCCTTAGGTCATATTTGATGGCCCAAAAAATTTTTAGGTGATCCTGTTCTGGGGGCCCGCGGCCACTCGGAAAGCGTGGCTATAGCACACGAAAATATTTGAATCAGGCGGAATTCTAGTTTTTTGGCCGTAAAACGCAAAAACACGAGGAGAAATCATGATTGGGCGGTGACTATTGTTCATTAGGTTGTATTTGATGGCGCGAAAATTTTTTAGGCGATCCGGTTCTGGGGTCCCGGAGCCACTCGGAAGGCGTGGGCTATAGCACACGAAAATATGGGAATCGGGAGGAATTCTAGTTTTTTGGCCATAAAACGCAAAACAAACGAGGAGCAGTCATGATGGGGCGGTGACTATGGTTACTTAGGTTGTATTTTAAATCTAGGAAAAATTTAAGGCGATCCGGTTCCGTTGGTCCGCGCCCACTCGGAATGCGTGGGCTATAACACATGAAAATATGGGAATCAGGCGGAATTCTAGTTATGTGGCCATAAAATGCAAAAACAAAGAGGAGTGGTCATGGCAGGGCGGTGACTATGATTCCTTAGGTCGTATTTGATGGCCCGGAAAAAATTTAGGCGATTCGGTTCTGGGAGCCCGGGCACACACCAAAGGCGTGCGCTATAGCACACGAAAATATGGGAATCAGGCAGAATTCTAGTTATGTGGCCGTAAAACGCAAAAACACGAGGAGCAGTCATGATGGGGCGGTGACTATGGTTCCTTAGGTTGTATTTTGATGGCCCAGAAAAATTTATAGGCGATCCGGTTCTGGGGGCCCGGGCCCACTCGGAAGGCGTGGGCTATAGCACATGAAAATATGGGAATCGGGTGGAATTCTATTTTTTTGGGCGTACAACGCAAAGAAATGAGGAGCAGTTATGACGGGGCGGCGACTATGGTTCCTTAGGTCGTATTTGATGGCCTGGAAAAAATTTAAGCGATCCGATTCTGGGGGCCCGGGCCCACATCGAAGGCATGGACTAAATCACACGAAAATATGGGAATCGGGCAGAATTCTAGTTTTTTGTTCGTAAAACGCAAAACTACGAGGAGCAGTCATGATGGGGCGGTGACTATGGTTCCTTAGGTTGTATTTTTACAGCCTAGAAAAATTTTAGGGGATCCAGTTCTGGGGGGACCGGGCCCACTCGGAAGGCGTGGGCTCTAACACACGAAAATATGCGAATCGGGGCGGAATTCTAGTTTTTTGGCCGTAAAACGCAAACAAATGGGGAAAGGTCATGGAGGGGCAGTGACTATGGTTCCTTAAGTCGTATTTGATGGCTCAGAAAAATTGTTTTAGGCGATCCGGGTCTGGGGGGCTCGGGCCCACTCGGAATGCGCGGGCTATAGCACACGATAATATGGGAATCGGGCGGAGTTCTAGTTTTTTGGCCTTAAAACACAAAGAAATGAGGAGCAGTCATGGTGGGGCGACGACTATGGTTCCTTAGCTCGTATTGGATGGCCCAGAAAAATTTTAGGTGATCCGGTTCTGGGGGCCCGGGGCCACTCGGAAGGCGTGGGCTGCACACAAAAATATTTAAATCAGACGGAATTCTAGTTTTTTGGCCGTAAAACGCAAAACAACAAGGAGCAATCATGAAGGGGAGGTGACTATGGTTCCTTAGTTCGTATTGGATAGCCCGAAAAAATTATAGGAGATCCGGTTCTAGGGCCCTGGGCCAACTCGGAAGGCATGGGCTATAGCATACCAAAATATGGGAATCGGGCGGAATTCTAGTTTTTTGGCTATAAAATGCAAAGAAATGAGGAGAAGTCATGACGGGGCGGTGACTATGGTTCCTTAGGTCATATTTGATGGCTCAGAAAAATTGTTTTAGATGATCTAGGTCTGGGGGGTCGGTCCCACTCAAAATGCGAGGGCTATAGCACACGATAATATGGGAATCGGGCGGAGTTCTAGTTTTTTGGCCGTAAAACACAAAGAAATGAGGAGCAGTCATGGTGGGGCGGCGACTATGGTTCCTTAGGTCGTATTTGATTGCCCGAAAAATTTTTAGGCGATCCGGTTCTGGGAGACCGGGGCCACTCGGAAGGCGTGGACTATAGCACACAAAAATATTTGAATCACGCGGAATTCTAGTGTTTTGGCCGTAAAACGCAAAAAGAGCGAGGAGCAATCATGACGGGAAGGTGAGTATAGTTCCTTAGGTCGTATTGGATAGCACGAAAGTTTTTATAAAATCTTGTTCTGGGGGCCTGGGCCCACTCGGAAGGCATGGGATATAGTACACGAAAATATGGGAATCGGGCGGAATTCTAGTGTTTTGGTCATAAAACACAAAGAAATGAGGAGCAGTCATGACGGGGCGGTGACTATGGTTCCTTAGGTCATCTTTGATGCCGCAAAAAAATTTTAGGCGATCCGGTTCTGGGGGTCCCGGGCCTACTTGGGAGGCGTGGGCTATAGCACACGAAAATATGGGATTTGGGCGGAATTCTAGTTTTTTGGCCGTAAAAGGCAAAAAAACGAGGAACGGTCATGGAGAGGTGGTGACTATGGTTATTTAGGTCGTATTTGATGGCCCAAAAAAATTTTAGGCTTTCCGAGTCCGGGGGCCTGACCCACTCGGAAGGCATGGGCTATAGCATACGAAAATATGGGAATCGGGCGGAATTCTAGTTTTTTGTCCATAAAACGCAAAAAAACGAGGAGCAATCATGACAGGGCGGTAACTATGATTCCTTAGGTTGTATTAGATGGCGCGAAAAAATTTTAGGCTATCCGGTTCTGGGGGTCCCGGGCCCACTCAAAAGGCGTGGGCTATAGCACATGAAAATATTGGATTCGGGCGGAATTCTAGTTTTTTTGCCATAAAATGCAAAAAAAGAGGAACGGTCATGGAGAGGTGGTGACTATGGTTCTTTAGGTCGTATTTGATGGCCCAAAAAACTTTTAGGCTATCCTAGTCCGGGGGCCCGGCCCACTCGAAAGGCATGGGCTATTGCATACGAAAATATGGGAATTAGGCGGAATTATAGTTTTTTGGCTATAAACTGCAAAAAATAAGGAACGATCATGGCGGGGCAGTGACTATGGTTCCTTAGGTCGTATTTTATGGCCCGGAAAATTTTTAGGCAATCTGGGTCTGGGGAGCCCGAGTCCACTCGGAAAGCGTCGGCTAAAGCATACGAAAATATGGGAATCAGGCAGAATTCTAGTTTTTTGGCCGTAAAACACAAAACACGAGGAACGGTTATGGCGGAGCGGTGATTATGGTTCTTTAAATCGTATTCTATGGCCCGAAAAATTTTTAGGCGATCCGGGTCGGGGGCGGCGGGCCCACTCGGAAGGCATGGGTTATAGCACACGAAAATATGGGAATTGGGCAAAATTCTAGTTTTTTCGTCATAAAACGCAAAATAACGAGGAAAGGTCATGGCGGGCGGTGAATATTTTTCCTTAGATTGTTTTCGATGGCCATAAAAAGTTTTAGGCGATCCGGTTCGGGGTGCCCGGGCCCATTCGGAAGGCGTGGACTATAGCACACAAAAATATGGGAATCAGGCGGAATTCTAGTTATTTGGCCGTAAAACGCAAAAACACGGGGAGCAGTCATGATGGGGAGGTGACTATGGTTCGTTAGGTTGTATTGGATAGCCCGAAATTATTTTAGGCAATCCGGTTTTGGGGGTCTGGGCCCACTCGCAAGGCGTGGGCTATAGCACACGAAAATATGGGAATCGGGCGGAATTCTAATTTTTTGGCTATAAAACGCAAAGAAATGAGGAGCAGTCATGACGGGGCGGTGACTATGGTTCCTTAGGTCGTATTTGATGGCTCAGAAAAATTGTTTTAGATGATCTAGGTCTGGGGGTTGGTCCCACTCAAAATGCGAGGGCTATAGCACACGATAATATGGGAATCGGGCGGAGTTCTAGTTTTTTGGCCGTAAAACACAAAGAAATGAGGAGCAGTCATGGTGGGGCGGCGACTATGGTTCCTTAGGTCGTATTTGATTGCCCGAAAAATTTTTAGGCGATCCGGTTCTGGGGGACCGGGGCCACTCGGAAGGCGTGGGCTATAGCACACGAAAATATTTGAATCGCGCGGAATTCTAGTGTTTTGGCCGTAAAACGCAAAAGGAGCGAGGAGCAATCATGATGGGGAGGTGACTATAGTTCCTTAGGTCATATTGGATAGCCCGAAAGTTTTTATAAAATCTTGTTCTGGGGGCCTGGGCCCACTCGGAAGGCGTGGGATATAGCACACGAAAATATGGGAATCGGGCGGAATTCTAGTTTTTTGGCCGTAAAACACAAAGAAATGAGGAGCAGTCATGACGGGGCGGTGACTATGGTTCCTTAGGTCGTCTTTGATGCCGCAAAAAAATTTTAGGCGATCCGGTTCTGGGGGTCCCGGGCCTACTTGGGAGGCGTGGGCTATAGCACACGAAAATATGGGATTCGGGCGGAATTCTAGTTTTTTGGCCGTAAAAGGCAAAAAAACGAGGAACGGTCATGGAGAGGTGGTGACTATGGTTATTTAAGTCGTATTTGATGGCCCAAAAAATTTTTAGGCTTTCCGAGTCCGGGGGCCTGACCCACTCGGAAGGCATGGGCTATAGCATACGAAAATATGGGAATCGGGCGAAATTGTAGTTTTTTGGCCATAAAATTCAAAAACTAAGGAATGATCATGGCAGGGCGGTGACTACGGTTCCTTAGGTCGTAGTTTATGGCCCGTACATGTTTTAGGCGATCCGGGTCCTGGGAGCCTGGGTCCACTCGGGAGGCATCGGCTAAAGCACACGAAAATATGGGAATCGGGCAAAATTCTAGTTTTTTGGCCGTAAAACGCTAAACACGAGGAACGGTTATGGTGGAGCGGTGATTATGGTTCTTAAATCGTAATCTCTGGCCCAAAATGTTTTTAGGCGATCCAGGTCCGGGGGGCCTGGCCCACTCGGAAGGCGTGGGTTATAGCACACAAAAATATGGGAATTGGGCGGAATTCAAGTTATTTGGCCGTAAAACGCAAAAACAAGAGGAGCAGTCATGATGGGGAGGTGACTATGGTTCCTTAGGTTGTATTGGATAGCCCGAAAAGTTTTTAGGCAATCTGGTTCTGGGGGCCCGGGCCTACTCGGAAGGCGTGGACTATAGCATAAGAAAATATGAGAATCGGGCGGAATTCTAGTTATTTGGCCGTAAAACGCAAAACCATGAGGAGCAGTCATGATGGGGAGGTGACTATGGTTCCTTAGGTCGTATTGGATAGCCCGAAAAGTTTTTAGGCAATCCGGTTCTGGGGGTCTGGGCCCACTCGGAAGACGTGGGCTATAGCACACGCAAAAATGGGAATTGGGCGGAATTCAAGTTTTTTGGCCGTAAAACACAAAGAAATGAGGAGCAGTCATGACGGGGCAGTGACTATTGTTTCTTAGGTCGTATTTGATGGCCTGGAAAAAATTTAAGCGATCCGGTTCTGGGGGCCCGGGCCCACACCGAAAATATGGGATTCGGTGGGAATTCTAGTTTTTTGGCCGTAAAACGCAAATAAATGAGGAACGATCATGGAAAGGTGGTGACTATGGTTATTTTGGTCATATTTTGATGGCCTAGAAAAATTTTAGGCGATCCGGTTCTGGGGGGCCTGACCCATTCGGAAGGCGTGGGCTATAGCACACGTAAATATGCGAATCAGGCGGAATTCTAGTTTTATTGCCGTAAAACGCAAAAATCTGAGGTAAGGTCATGGCGGGGAGGTGACTATGGTTCCTTAGATCGTATTTGATCGCTCGGAAAAATTGTTTTAGGCGATCCGGGTCTGGGGGGCTCGGCCTACTCGGAATGCGTGGGCTATAGCATACGATAATATGGGAATCGGGTGGAGTTCTAGTTTTTTGGCCATAAAACACAAAGAAATGGGGAGCAGTCATGGTGGCGCAGCGACTATGGTTCCATAGGTCGAATTTGATGGCCCAGAAAAATTTTAGGCAATACGGTTCTGGTTTCCCGAGGCCACTCGGAAGGTGTGGGCTATTGCACACAAAAATGTTTGAATTAGGCGGAATTCTTCTTTTTTGGCCGTAAAACGCAAATAAATGAGGAGCAATCATGACAGGTAGGTGACTATGGTTGCTTAGGTCGTATTGGATAGCCCAAAAATTTTTTAGGAGATCCGGTTCTGGGGGCTTGGGCCCACTCGAAAGGCGTGGGATATAGCACACGAGAATATGGGAATCAGGCAAAATTCTAGTTTTTTGGCCGTAAAACGCAAAGCAATGAGGAGCAGTCATGACGGGGCGGTGACTATGGTTCCTTAGGTCATATTTGATGGCCCGGAATAAATTTAAGCGATCCGGTTCTGGGGGTCCTAGCCCACACCGAAGGCGTGGGCTATAGCACACGAAAATATGGGAATCGAGCGGAATTCTAGTTATTTGATCGTAAAACGCAAATATACGAGGTGCAGTCATGACGGGGAGGTGACTATGGTTCCTTAGGTCATATTTTGACGGCCTAGAAAAATATTAGGCGATCCGGTTTTGGGGATCCTGGGCCCACTTGGAGGGCGTAAGCTATAGCACACGAAAATACGCGAATCGGTTGGAATTCTAGTTTTTTGGCCGTAAAATACAAAAAATTGAGGAAAGGTCATGGAGGGGCGGTGACTATAGTTCCTTAGGTCGTATTAGATGGCTCGGAAAAATTGTTTAAGGCGATCCGATTCTGGTTGCCCGGGGCCACTCGGAAGGCGTGGGCTATTGCACACAAAAATGTTTGAATTAGGCGGAATTCTTGTTTTTTGGCCGTAAAATGCAAATAAATGAGGAGCAATCATGATGGGGAGGTGACTATGGTTGCTTAGGTCGTATTGGATAGCCCGAAAAGATTTTAGGAGATCCGGTTCTGGGGGCCTGGGCCCACTCGAAAGGCGTGGGATATAGCACACGAAAATATGGGAATCAGGCGGAATTCTAGTTTTTTGGCCGTAAAACGCAAAGCAATGAGGAGCAGTCATGACGGGGCGGTGACTATGGTTCCTTAGGTCGTATTTGATGGCCCGGAATAAATTTAAGAGATCCGGTTCTGGGGGCCCTGGCCCACACCGAAGGCGTGGGCTATAGCACACGAAAATATGGGAATCGGGCGGAATTCTAGTTATTTGGTCGTAAAACGCAATAACACGAGGTGCAGTCATGACGGGGAGGTGACTATGGTTCCTTAGGTCGTATTTTGATGGCCTAGAAAAATTTTAGGTGATTCGGTTTTGGGGATCCTGGGCCCACTTGGAAGGCGTAAGCTATAGCACACGAAAATATGCGAATCGGGCGGAATTCTAGTTTTTTGGCCATAAAACGCAAAAAAATGAGGAGAGGTCATAGAGGGGTAGTGACTATGGTTCCTTAGGTCGTATTAGATGGCTCATAAAAATTGTTTAAGGCGATCCGGGTCTGGGGGTCTCGGGCCCACTTGGAATGCGTGGGCTATAGCACACGATAATATGGGAATCGGGTGGAGTTCTAGTGTTTTGGCCGTAAAACACAAAGAAATGAGGAGCAGTCATGGCGGAGCAGAAACTATGGTTCCTTAGGTCGTATATGATGCCCCGGAAAAATTTTAGGCTATCCGGTTCTGGGGAACCGGGGCCACTTGGAATGTGTGGGCTATAGCACACGAAAATATTTGAATCAGGCGGAATTCTAGTTTTGTGGCCATAAAACACAAACAAACGAGGAGCAATCATGACGGGGCGGTAACTATGGTTCCTTAGGTCGTATTTGATGGCGCGAAACTTTTTAGGAGATTCGGTTCTAGGGGTCCCGGGCCAACTCGGAAGGCGTGGGCTATAGCACACGAAAATATGGGATTCGGGCGAAATTCTAGTTTTTTGGCCGTAAAACGCAAACAAACGAGGAATGGTCATGGCGAGGTGGTGACTATGGTTCCTTAGGTCGTATTTGATGGCCCAAAAAAATTTTAGTCTATCCGAGTCCGGGGGTCGGCCCACTCGGAAGGCATGGGCTATAGCATACGAAAATATGGGAATCGGGCGGAATTGTAGTTCTATGGCCATAAAATGCAAAAAATAAGGAACGATCATGGCAGAGCGGTGACTATGGTTCCTTAGGTCATATTTTATGGCCCAGAAAAGTTTTAGGCAATCCGGGTCTGGGGAGCCCGGGTACACTCGGAAGGCGTCGGCTAAAGCACACGAAAATATGGGAATCGGGCAGAATTCTAGTTTTTAGCCGTAAAACGCATAAAACGAGGAACGATTATGGCAGAGCGGTGATTATGGTTCCTTAGATCGTATTCTATGGCCCACTCGGAAGGCGTGGACTATAGCACATGAAAATATGGGAATCGGGCGGAATTCTAGTTATTTGGCCATAAAATGCAAAAACACGAGGAGCAGTCATGACGGGGAGGTGACTATGGTTCCTTAGGTCGTATTGGATAGCCCGAAAGTTTTTTAGGAGATCTGGTTCCGGGGGCCTGGGCCCACTCGGAAGGCGTGGGCTATAGCACATGAAAATATAGGAATCGGGCGAAATTCTAGTTTTTTGGCCATAAAACGCAAATAAATGAGGAGCAGTCATGACGAGGCAGTGACTATGGTTCCTTAGGTCGTATTTGATGGCCCGGAAAAAATTTAAGCGATTCGGTTCTGGGGGCCCGAGCCCACACCGAAGGCGTGGACTAAATCACACGAAAATATGAGAATTGGCTGTAAAATGCCAAAACACGAGGAGCAGTCATGATGGGGCGGTGACTATGGTTCCTTAGGTCGTATTTTGATGGCCCAAAAAAATTTTAGGCGATCCGATTCTGGGGGGACCGGGGCTACTCGGAAGGCGTAGGCTATATCACACGATAATATGGGAATTGGGCGGAGTTCTAGTTTTTTTGTCCTAAAACACAAAGAAATGTGGAGTTGTCATGGCGGGGCGACGACTATGGTTCCTTAGGTCATATCTGATGGCCCGAAAAATTTTTAGACGATCCAGTTCTGGGGGCCTGGGGCCACTCGGAAGGTGTGGGCGATAGCACACGAAAATATTTGAATGAGGCAGAATTCTTGTTTTTTGGCCGTAAAACGCAAAAAAACAAGGAGCAATCATGACGGGGCGGTGACTATTGTTTCTTAGGTCGTATTTGATGGCGCAAAATTTTTTTAGGCGATCCGGATCTGGGGGCCCGGGCCCACTCGGAAGGCGTGGGCTATAGCACACAAAAATATGGGAATCGGGCAGAATTCTAGTTTTTTGGCCGTAAAACGCAAATAAATGAGGAGCAGTCATGACGAGGCGTTGACTATTTTTCCTTAGGTTGTTTTTGAGGCCCAGAAAAATGTTAGGCAATCCAGGAGAAATGTGTGGGCTATAGCACACGAAATTATGGAAATCGGGCGGAATTCTAGTTTTTTGGCTGTAAAACGCAAATAAACGAGGAAAGGTCATGGCAGGGCGGTGACTATTTTTCCTTAGGTCATTTTTTTGGCCCGAAAAGATTTTAGGCGATCCATGTCCGGGGGGCTCTGCTCACTAGGAAGGCGTGGGCTATAGCATACGAAAATATGGGAATCGGGCAGAATTCTAGTGTTTTGGCCGTAAATCGCAAATAAACGAGGAACGGTCATGGCAGGGCGGTGACTATGGTTCCTTAGGTTGTATTTGATGGTCCAGAAAATTTTTAGGTGATCCAGTTCTGGGGGGCCCGACACACTCGGAAGGCGTGGGCTATAGCACACGAAAATATGAGAATTAGGCGAAATTCTAGTTTTTTGGCCATAAAACGCAAAGAAATGAGAAGAAATAATGACGGGACGGTTACTATGGTTCCTTAGGTCGTATTTGATGGCCCGGAAAAATTTTTGGCGATCTGGTTCTGGGGGGACCGGGTCCACTCGGGAGGCGTGGGCTATATAGCACACGAAAATATGGGAATCAGGCGGAATACTAGTTTTTTGGACGTAAAATGCAAAACAACAAGGAGCAGTCATGATAGGGCGGTGACTATTGTTCCTTAGGTCGTATTTGATAGCCCGAAAAATTTTAGATGATCCGGGTCTAGGGACCCGGGCCCACTCGGTATGCGTGGGCTATAGCACACGAAAATATGGGAATCGGGCGGAATTCTAGTTTTTTGCAGGGTAAAACTCAAATAAACGAGGAACGGTCATGGAGGGGTGGTGACTATGGTTCCTTAGGTCATATTTGATGGCCCGGAAAAGTTTTAGGCGATCCGGTTCTGGAGGGCCTGACCCACTCAGAAGGCGTGGGCTATAGCACACGAAAATATGGGAATCGAGCGGAATTCTAGTTTTTTGGCCGTAAAACGCAAAGAAATGAGGAGCAGTCATGACGGGGCGATGAATATGGTTCCTTATGTCATATTTAATGGCCCAAATTTTTTTTAGGTGATCCGGTTCTGGGGGGCACGGGTCCACTCGAAAGGCGTGGGCTATAGCACAAGAAAATATGGGAATCAGGTGGAATTCTTATTTTTTGGCAATAAAATGCAAAACAATGAGGAGCAGTCATGATGGGGCGGTGACTATGGTTCCTTAGGTCGTATTTGATGGCCGGAAAAATTTTTTAGCGATCCATTTTTCTAGGGGGGCCGAGCCCACACGGAAGGCGTGGGCTATAGCAAACGAAAATATGGGAAGCAGGCGGAATTCTAGTTTTTTGGCCGTAAAACAAAAATACAAGAGGTGCAGTTATAGCGGGGTGATTACTATGGTTTCTTAGGTTGTATTTGATGGCCCAAAAAAATTTTCGGCGATCCGATGATGGGGGGCCCGGGCCCACTCGGAAGGCGTGGGCTATAGCACACGAAAATATGGGAATCAGGCGGAATTCTAGTTCTTTGGCCGTAAAACGCAAATAAACGAGGAACGGTCATGGAGGGGCAGTGACTATGGTTCCTTAGGTTGTATTTGATGGCCCGGAAAAATTTTTAGGCGATCCGGTTCTGGGGGGCTCGACCCACTCAAAGGGCGTGTGCTATAGCACACGAAAATATGGGAATCGGGCAGAATTCTAGTTTTTTGGCCATAAAATACAAAACAATGAGGAGCAGTCATGACGGGGCAGTGACTATGGTTCCTTAGGTCGTATTTGATGGTCCAAAAGTTTTTTAGGCGATCCGATTTTCTAGGGAGCCCGGGCCCACTCGGAAGGCGTGGGCTATAGCACACGACAATATGGGAATCAGGTAGAATACTAGTTTTTTGACCGTAAAACGCAAAAGAAACATGGAGTAGTCATGACGGGGCAGTGACTATGGTTCCTTAGGTCGTATTTGATGGCCCGAAAATTTTTTAGGCGAGCCGATTCTGTGGGGCCCGGGCACAGTCGCAAGGCGTTAGGTATACAGCACACGAAAATGTGGGAACCGAGGGGAATTCTAGTTTTTTTGCCTTAAAATGCAAAAAAATGAGGAACGGTCATGTCGGGGCAGTGACTATGATTCCTTAGGTCATATTTGATGGCTCGAAAAATTTTTAGGCGAACCGATTCTGGGGGGCCCGGGCCCACTCGCAAGGCGTTGGCTATATAGCACACGAAAATGTGGGAACCGGGGGGAATTCTAGTTTTTTTCCTTAAAATGCAAAAAAATGAGGAACGGTCATGTCGGGGCAGTGACTATGATTCCTTAGGTCATATTTGATGGCTTTGAAAAATTTTAAGCGATTCGGTTCCGGGCGGCCCGAGCCCACTCGGAATGCTTGGGATATAGTACACAAAAATATGGGAATCGGGCAGAATTCTAGTTTTTTGGCCGTAAAATGAAAATAAACGAGGAACGGTCATGGTAGGGCGGTGACTATTTTTCCTTAGCTCATTTCTTTGGCCCGAAAAGATTTTAGGCGATCCATGTCCGGGGGGCTCTGCTCACTAGGAAGGCGT
>NW_027174794.1:0-64265 GCF_000390325.3 Nicotiana tomentosiformis | reverse complement strand
CGCCCCGCCATGATCGTTCCTTATTTTTTGCGTTTTTCGGCCAAACAACTAGAATTCCGCGCGATTCCCATATTTTTTCGGATTATAAAATATGACCTAAGGAACAATAGTAACCACCCCGCCATGATCGTTCCTCATTTTCTGCGTTTTTCGGCCAAAAAACTAGAATTACGCCCGATTCCCATATTTTCGTGTGCTATACCCACGCCTTCCAAGAGGTCCGGGGAGCCGCGGACCCCGATCGCCTAAAAATTTTCTGGTCTATCAAATACGACCTAAGGTACCATAGTCACCGCCCCACCATGATCGTTCCAAATGCTTTGCATTTTTTGGCCAAAAAACTAGAACTCCGCGCGATTTGCATATTTTAGTGTGCTATAGCTTACGCCTTCCGAGTGGTCCCGGGAGCCGTGGACCCCGATCGCCTAAAATTTTCCGGGCCATCAAATACGACCTAAGGAACCATAGTCACCGCCCCGCCATGATCGTTCCTCATTTATTGCGTTTTTCGGCCAAAAACTAGAATTCCGCTCGATTATCATATTTTTGTGTGCTATTGCCCACGCCTTCCGAGTGGGCCGGGCCGCCGGACTCAGATCGCCTAAAAACTTTTCGGGCCATCAATTAGGACCTAAGGAACCGTAGTCACCGCCTCGCCATGATCGTTCCTCATTTTTTGCATTTTTTGGCTAAAAAAATAAAATTCCGCTCGATTACCATATTTTTGTGTGCTATTGCCCACGCCTTCCGAGTGGGCAGGGCCGCCGGACTCGGATCGCCTAAAAAATTTTCGGGCCATCAATTAGCAACTAAGGAACCATAGGTACCGCCTTGCCATGATCGTTCCTCATTTATTGCATTTTTCATCAAAAAAAACTAGAATTCCGCTCGATTATCATATTTTTGTGTGCTATTGCCCACGCCTTCAGAGTGGGCCGGGCCCCCGGACTCGGATCGCCTAAAATTTTTTCGGGCCATCAATTAGGACCTAAGGAACCATAGTCACCGCCTCGCCATGATCGTTCCTCATTTTTTGCATTTTTCAGCCAAAAGACTAGAATTCCGCACGATTTCCATATTTTCGTGTGCTTTAGCCCACGCCTTCCAAGGGGTCCCGGGAACCCCGAACCCCGATCGCCTAAAAAATTTCCGGGCCATCAAATACCACCTAAGGAACCATAGTAACCACCCCGCCATGATCGTTCCTCATATTTTGCATTTTTCGGCCAAACAACTAGAATTACACGCGATTCCCATATTTTTGTGTGTTATAGCCCACGCCTTCCAAGTGGTCCCGGGACCTCCTGACCCCTATCGCCTAAAATTTTTCCGGACTATCAAATACGACCTAAGGAACCATAGTATCCGCCCCGCCATGATCGTTCCTTATTTTTTGCATTTTGCGTCCAAACAACTAGAATTCCGCACGATTCCCATATTTTTGTGTGTTATAGCCCACACCTTCCGAGTGGTCCCGGGACCTCCGGACCCCTATCGCCTAAAATTTTTCCGGACTATGAAATATGACATAAGGAACCATAGTATCCGCCCCGCCATCATGGTTTCTCATTTTTTGCATTTTTCATCCAAAAAACTAGAATTACGCCCGATTCCTAAATTTTCGTGTGCTATACCCATGCCTTCCAAGTGGTCCGGGGAGCCGCGGGCCCCAATCGCCTAAAAATTTTCCAGTCTATCAAATACGACCTAAGGTACCATAGTCACCGCCCCACCATGATCGTTCCAAATGCTTTGCATGTTTCGGCCAAAAAACTAGAATTCCGCTCGATTACCATATTTTTGTGTGCTATTGCCCACGCCTTCCGAGTGGGCCGTGCCGCCGGACTCAGATCGCCTAAAAACTTTTCGGGCCATCAATTAGGACCTAAGGAACCATAGTCACCGCCTCGCCATGATTGTTCCTCATTTTTTGCATTTTTTGGCCAAAAAAATAGAATTCCGCTCGATTACTATATTATTGTGTGCTATTGCCCACGCCTTCCGAGTGGGCCGGGCCGCCGGACTCGGATCGCCTTAAAACTTTTCGGGCCATCAATTAGGACCTAAGGAACCATAGTCACCGCCTCGCCATGATCGTTCCTCATTTTTTGCATTTTTTTCCCAAGAAACTAGAATTCCGCCCGATTCCCATATTTTTGTGTGCTATCGCCCACGCCTTCTGAGTGGGTCGGGCCCCCCGGAGCCGGATTGCCTAAAAATTTTCCGGACTATCAAATACGACATATGGAACCATAGTCACCGCCTCGCCATGATCGTTCCTCATTTTTTGCATTTTTTGGCCAAAAAAATAGAATTCCGCTCGATTACCATATTTTTGTGTGCTATTGCCCACGCCTTCCGAGTGGGCCGAGCCGCCGGACTCGGATCGCCTTAAAACTTTTCGGGACATCAATTAGGACCTACGAAACCATAGTCACCGCCTCGCCATGATCGTTCCTCATTTTTTGCATTTTTTGGCCAAAAAAATAGAATTCCGCTCGATTACCATATTTTTGTGTGCTATTGCCCACGCCTTCCGAGTGGGCCGAGCCGCCGGACTCGGATCGCCTTAAAACTTTTCGGGACATCAATTAGGACCTACGGAACCATAGTCACCGCCTCGCCATGATCGTTCCTCATTTTTT
This sequence comes from Nicotiana tomentosiformis, assembly GCF_000390325.3. Taxonomy (NCBI): domain Eukaryota; kingdom Viridiplantae; phylum Streptophyta; class Magnoliopsida; order Solanales; family Solanaceae; genus Nicotiana; species Nicotiana tomentosiformis. Next base: position 61,620 of record NW_027174794.1, on the reverse strand, counting down.
GCATTTTTTGGCCAAAAAACTAGAATTCCGCCCGATTCACATATTTTTGTGTGCTATCTCCCACGCCTTCCGAGTGGGTCGGGCCCACCGGAGCTGGATTGCCTAAAAAATTTCTGGACTATCAAATACGACCTAAGGAACCATAGTCACCGCCCCGCCATGATCGTTCCTAGTCTTTTGTGTTTTTCAGCCAAAAAACTAGAATTCCGCGCGATTTCCATATTTTCGTGTGCTTTAGCCCACGCTTACCAAGGGATCCCGGGAACCCCGAACCCCGATTGCCTAAAAATTTTCTGTGCCATCAAATACGACCTAAGGAACCATAGTAACCACCCCGCCATGATCGTTCCTCATTTATTGCGTTTTTCGGCCAAACAACTAGAATTCCGCGCGATCCGATATTTTTTTGTGATATAGCCCACGCCTTCCGAGTGGTCCCGGGTCTCCGGACCCCTATCGCCTAAAATTTTTCCGGACTATCAAATAAGACCTAAAGGAACCATATTCACCGCCCAGCCATGATCGTTCCTAGTTTTTTCCGTTTTTCGGCAAAAACACTAGAATTCCGCGCGATTCCCATATTTTCGTGTCCTATAGCCCACGCCTTCCAAGTGAACCCGGGAACTCCAGACCCCTATCGCCTAAAATTTTTCCGGACTATCAAATATGACCTAAGGAACCATAGTCACCGCCCAGCCATGATCGTTCCTCATGTTTTGCATTTTTTGGCCAAAAAAATAGAATTCCGCTCGATTAGCATATTTTTGTGTGCTATTGCCCCCGCCTTCCGAGTGGGCCGGGCCGCCGGACTCGGATCGCCTAAAAAAAATTTGGGCCATCAATTAGGACCTTAGGAACCATAGTCACTGCCTCGCCATGATCGTTCCTCATTTTTTGCATTTTTTGGCCAAAAAACTTGAATTCCGCCCGATTCCCATATTTTTGTGTGCTATCGCCCACGCCTTCCGAGTGGGTCGGGCCCCCGGAGCCGGATCGCCTAAATATTTTTCGGACTATCAAATACGACCTAAGGAACCATAGTCACCGCCCCGCCATGATCGTTCCTAGTCTTTTGCGTTTTTCAGCCAAAAAACTAGAATTCCCCGCGATTTCCATATTTTCGTGTGCTTTTGCCCACGCCTTCCAAGGGGTCCCGGGAACCCCGAACCCCGATCGCCAAAAAATTTTCCAGGCCATCAAATACCACCTAAGGAACAATAGTAACCACCCCGCCATGATCGTTCCTTATTTTTTGCGTTTTTCGGCCAAACAACTAGAATTCCGCGCGATTCCCTTATTTTTGTGTGTTATAGCCCACGCCTTCCGAGTGGTCCCGGGACCTCCTGACCCCTATCGCCTAAAAATTTTCCGGACTATCAAATCCGACCTAAGGAACCATAGTATCCATCCCGCCATCATCGTTTCTCATTTTTTGCATTTTTCAGCCAAAAAACTAGAATTACGCCCGATTCCCATATTTTCGTGTGCTATACCCACGCCTTCCAAGAGGTCCGGGGAGCCGCGGACCCCGATTGCCTAAAAATTTTCTGGTCTATCAAATACGACCTAAGGTACCATAGTCACCGCCCCACCATGATCGTTCCAAATGCTTTGCATTTTTCGGCCCAAAAACTAGAACTCCGCGCGATTTGCATATTTTAGTGTGCTATAGCTTATGTCTTCCGAGTGGTCCCGGGAGCCGTGGACCCCGATCGCCTAAAATTTTCCGAGCCATCAAATATGACCTAAGGAACCATAGTCACCGCCCCGCCATGATCGTTCCTCATTTATTGCGTTTTTCGGCCAAAAAACTAGAATTTCGCTCGATTATCATATTTTTGTGTGCTATTGCCCACGCCTTCCGAGTGGGCCGGGCCGCCGGACTAGGATCGCCTAAAAACTTTTCGGGCCATCAACTAGGACCTAAGGAACCATAGTCACCGCCTCGCCATGATTGTTCCTCATTTTTTGCATTTTTTGGCCAAAAAATTAGAATTCCGCTCGATTACCATATTTTTATGTGCTATTGCCCACGCCTTCCGAGTGGGCCGGGCCGCCGGACTCGGATCGCCTAAAAATTTTCGGGCCATCAATTAGGACCTAAGGAACCATAGTCCCTGCCTCGCCATGATCGTTCCTCATTTTTTGCATTTTTTGGCCAAAAAACTAGAATTCCGCCCGATTCCCATATTTTTGTGTGCTATCGCCCACGCCTTCCGAGTGGGTCGGGCCCTCCGGAGCCGGATCGCCTAAAAATTTTCCGGACTATCAAATATGACCTAAGGAATCATAGTCACCGCCCCGCCATGATCGTTCCTAGTCTTTTGCATTTTTCAGCCAAAAACTAGAATTCCGCGCGATTTTCATATTTTCGTGTGCTTTAGCCCACGCCTTCCAAGTGGTCCCGGGAACCCCGAACCCCGATCGCCTAAAAATTTTCCGGGCCATCAAATACGACCTAAGGAACCAATAGTAACCACCCCGCCATAATCGTTCCTCATTTTTTGCATTTTTCGGCCAAACAACTAGAATTCCGCGCGATTGCCTTATTTTTGTGTGTTATAGCCCACGCCTTCCGAGTGGTCCCGGGACCTCCTGACCCCTATCGCCTAAAATTTTTCCGGATTATAAAATATGACCTAAGGAACAATAGTAACCACCCCGCCATGATCGTTCCTCATTTTCTGCGTTTTTCGGCCAAAAAACTAGAATTACGCCCGATTCCCATATTTTCGTGTGCTATACCCACGCCTTCCAAGAGGTCCGGGGAGCCGCGGACCCCGATCGCCTAAAAATTTTCTGGTCTATCAAATACGACCTAAGGTACCATAGTCACCGCCCCACCATGATCGTTCCAAATGCTTTGCATTTTTCGGCCAAAAAACTAGAACTCCGCGCGATTTGCATATTTTAGTGTGCTATAGCTTACGCCTTCCGAGTGGTCCCGGGAGCCGTGGACCCCGATCGCCTAAAATTTTCCGGGCCATCAAATACGACCTAAGGAACCATAGTCACCGCTCCGCCATGATCGTTCCTCATTTATTGCATTTTTCGGCCAAAAAACTAGAATTCCGCTCGATTATCATATTTTTGTGTGCTATTGCCCACGCCTTCCGAGTGGTCCCGGGAGCCGTGGACCCCGATCGCCTACAATTTTTCGGGCCATTAATTAGGACCTAAGGAACCATAGTCACCGCCTCGCCATGATCGTTCCTCATTTTTTGCATTTTTTGGCTAAAAAAATAGAATTCCGCTCGATTACCATATTTTTGTGTGCTATTGCCCACGCCTTCCGAGTGGGCCGGGCCGCCGGACTCAGATCGCCTAAAAAATTTTCGGGCCATCAATTAGCAACTAAGGAACCATAGGTACCGCCTTGCCATGATCGTTCCTCATTTATTGCGTTTTTCATCCAAAAAACTAGAATTCCGCTCGATTATCATATTTTTGTGTGCTATTGCCCACGCCTTCAGAGTGGGCCGGGCCGCCGGACTCGGATCGCCTAAAAATTTTTCGGGCCATCAATTAGGACCTAAGGAACCATAGTCACCGCCTCGCCATGATCGTTCCTCATTTTTTGCATTTTTCAGCCAAAAGACTAGAATTCCGCACGATTTCCATATTTTCGTGTGCTTTAGCCCACGCCTTCCAAGGGGTCCCGGGAACCCCGAACCCCGATCGCCTAAAAAATTTCCGGGCCATCAAATACCACCTAAGGAACCATAGTAACCACCCCGCCATGATCGTTCCTCATATTTTGCGTTTTTCGGCCAAATAACTAGAATTACACGCGATTCCCATATTTTTGTGTGTTATAGCCCACGCCTTCCAAGTGGTCCCGGGACCTCCTGACCCCTATCGCCTAAAATTTTTCTGGACTATCAAATACGACCTAAGGAACCATAGTATCCGCCCCGCCATGATCGTTCCTTATTTTTTGCATTTTTCGTCCAAACAACTAGAATTCCGCGCGATTCCCATATTTTTGTGTGTTATAGCCCACACCTTCCGAGTGGTCCCGGGACCTCCGGACCCCTATCGCCTAAAATTTTTCCGGACTATGAAATATGACATAAGGAACCATAGTATCCGCCCCGCCATCATGGTTTCTCATTTTATGCATTTTTCATCCAAAAAACTAGAATTACGCCCGATTCCTAAATTTTCGTGTGCTATACCCATGCCTTCCAAGTGGTCCGGGGAGCCGCGGGCCCCAATCGCCTAAAAATTTTCCAGTCTATCAAATACGACCTAAGGTACCATAGTCACCGCCCCACCATGATCGTTCCAAATGCTTTGCATGTTTCGGCCAAAAAACTAGAATTCCGCTCGATTACCATATTTTTGTGTGCTATTGCCCACGCCTTCCGAGTGGGCCGTGCCGCCGGACTCAGATCGCCTAAAAACTTTTCGGGCCATCAATTAGGACCTAAGGAACCATAGTCACCGCCTCGCCATGATTGTTCCTCATTTTTTGCATTTTTTGGCCAAAAAAATAGAATTCCGCTCGATTACTATATTTTTGTGTGCTATTGCCCACGCCTTCCGAGTGGGCCGGGCTGCCGGACTCGGATCGCCTTAAAACTTTTCGGGACATCAATTAGGACCTACGGAACCATAGTCACCGCCTCGCCATGATCGTTCCTCATTTTTTGCATTTTTTGGCCAAAAACTAGAATTCCGCCCGATTCACATATTTTTGTGTGCTATCTCCCACGCCTTCCGAGTGGGTCGGGCCCACCGGAGCTGGATTGCCTAAAAAATTTCCGGACTATCAAATACGACCTAAGGAACCATAGTCACCGCCCCGCCATGATCATTCCTAGTCTTTTGCGTTTTTCAGCCAAAAAACTAGAATTCCGCGCGATTTCCATATTTTCGTGTGCTTTAGCCCACGCTTACCAAGGGATCCCGGGAACCCCGAACCCCGATTGCCTAAAAATTTTCTGTGCCATCAAATACGACCTAAGGAACCATAGTAACCACCCCGCCATGATCGTTCCTCATTTATTGCGTTTTTCGGCCAAACAACTAGAATTCTGTGCGATCCGATATTTTTTTGTGATATAGCCCACGCCTTCCGAGTGGTCCCGGGTCTCCGGACCCCTATCGCCTAAAATTTTTCCGGACTATCAAATAAGACCTAAGGAACCATATTCACCGCCCAGCCATGATTGTTCCTAGTTTTTTCCGTTTTTCGGCAAAAACACTAGAATTCCGCGCGATTCCCATATTTTCGTGTCCTATAGCCCACGCCTTCCAAGTGAACCCGGGAACTCCAGACCCCTATCGCCTAAAATTTTTCCGGACTATCAAATATGACCTAAGGAACCATAGTCACCGCCCAGCCATGATCGTTCCTCATGTTTTGCATTTTTTGGCCAAAAAAATAGAATTCCGCTCGATTAGCATATTTTTGTGTGCTATTGCCCCCGCCTTCCGAGTGGGCCGGGCCGCCGGACTCGGATCGCCTAAAAAAAATTTGGGCCATCAATTAGGACCTTAGGAACCATAGTCACTGCCTCGCCATAATCGTTCCTCATTTTTTGCATTTTTTGGCCAAAAAACTTGAATTCCGCCCGATTCCCATATTTTTGTGTGCTATCGCCCACGCCTTCCGAGTGGGTCGGGCCCCCGGAGCCGGATCGCCTAAATATTTTTCGGACTATCAAATACGACCTAAGGAACCATAGTCACCGCCCCGCCATGATCGTTCCTAGTCTTTTGCGTTTTTCAGCCAAAAAACTAGAATTCCGCGCAATTTTCATATTTTCGTGTGCTTTTGCCCACGCCTTCCAAGGGGTCCCGGGAACCCCGAACCCCGATCGCCAAAAAATTTTCCGGGCCATCAAATACCACCTAAGGAACAATAGTAACCACCCCGCCATGATCGTTCCTTATTTTTTGCGTTTTTCGGCCAAACAACTAGAATTCCGCGCGATTCCCTTATTTTTGTGTGTTATAGCCCACGCCTTCCGAGTGGTCCCGGGACCTCCTGACCCCTATCGCCTAAAAATTTTCCGGACTATCAAATCCGACCTAAGGAACCATAGTATCCGTCCCGCCATCATCGTTTCTCATTTTTTGCATTTTTCAGCCAAAAAATTAGAATTACGCCCGATTCCCATATTTTCGTGTGCTATACCCACGCCTTCCAAGAGGTCCGGGGAGCCGCGGACCCCGATTGCCTAAAAATTTTCTAGTCTATCAAATACGACCTAAGGTACCATAGTCACCGCCCCACCATGATCGTTCCAAATGCTTTGCATTTTTCGGCCAAAAAACTAGAACTCCGCGCGATTTGCATATTTTAGTGTGCTATAGCTTATGTCTTCCGAGTGGTCCCGGGAGCCGTGGACCCCGATCGCCTAAAATTTTCCGAGCCATCAAATACGACCTAAGGAACCATAGTCACCGCCCCGCCATGATCGTTCTTCATTTATTGCGTTTTTCGGCCAAAAAATTAGAATTTCGCTCGATTATCATATTTTTGTGTGCTATTGCCCACGCCTTCCGAGTGGGCCGGGCCGCCGGACTCAGATCGCCTAAAAACTTTTCGGGCCATCAATTAGGACCTAAGGAACCATAGTCACCGCCTCGCCATGATCGTTCCTCATTTTTTGCATTTTTTGGCTAAAAAAATAGAATTCCGCTCGATTACCATATTTTTGTGTGCTATTGCCCACGCCTTCCGAGTGGGCCGGGCTGCCGGACTCGGATCGCCTAAAAAATTTTCGGGCCATCAATTAGCAACTAAGGAACCATAGGTACCGCCTTGCCATGATTGTTCCTCATTTATTGCATTTTTCATCCAAAAAACTAGAATTCCGCTCGATTATCATATTTTTGTGTGCTATTGCCCACGCCTTCAGAGTGGGCCGGGCCGCCGGACTCGGATCGCCTAAAAACTTTTCAGGCCATCAATTAGGACCTAAGGAACCATAGTCACCGCCTCGCCATGATCGTTCCTCATTTTTTGCATTTTTCAGCCAAAAAACTAGAATTCCGCACGATTTCCATATTTTCGTGTGCTTTAGCCCACGCCTTCCAAGGGGTCCCGGGAACCCCGAACCCTGATCGCCTGAAAATTTTCCGGGCCATCAAATACCACCTATGGAACCATAGTAACCACCCCGCCATGATCGTTCCTCATATTTTGCGTTTTTCGGCCAAACAACTAGAATTACATGCGATTCCCATATTTTTGTGTGTTATAGCCCACGCCTTCCGAGTGGTCCCGGGACCTCCTGACCCCTATCGCCTAAAATCTTTCCGGACTATCAAATACGACCTAAGGAACCATAGTATCCTCCCCGCCATGATCGTTCCTTATTTTTTGCATTTTTCGTCCAAACAACTAGAATTCCGCGCGATTCCCATATTTTTGTGTGTTATAGCCCACACCTTCCGAGTGGTCCCGGGACCTCCAGACCCCTATCGCCTAAAATTTTTCCGGACTATGAAATACGACATAAGGAACCATAGTATCAGCCCCGCCATCATGGTTTCTCATTTTTTGCATTTTTAATCCAAAAAACTAGAATTACGCCCGATTCCTATATTTTCATGTGCTATACCCATGCCTTCCAAGTGGTCCGGGGAGCCGCGGGCCCCAATCGCCTAAAAATTTTCCGGTCTATCAAATACGACCTAAGGTACCATAGTCACCGCTCCACCATGATCGTTCCAAATGCTTTGCATGTTTCGGCCAAAAAACTAGAATTCCGCTCGATTACCATATTTTTGTGTGCTATTGCCCACGCCTTCCGAATGGGCCGTGCCGCCGGACTCAGATCACCTAAAAATTTTTCGGGCCATCAATTAGGACCTAAGGAACCATAGTCACCGCCTCGCCATGATAGTTCCTCATTTTTTGCATTTTTTGGCCAAAAAAATAGAATTCCGCTCGATTACTATATTTTTGTGTGCTATTGCCCACGCCTTCCGAGTGGGCCGGGCCGCCGGACTCGAATCGCCTTAAAACTTTTCGGGCCATCAATTAGGACCTAAGGAACCATAGTCACCGCCTCGCCATGATCGTTCCTCATTTTTTGCATTTTTGCCCAAGAAACTAGAATTCCGCCCGATTCCCATATTTTTGTGTGCTATCGCCCACGCCTTCCGAGTGGGTCGGGCCCCCCGAGCCGGATTGCCTAAAAATTTTCCGGACTATCAAATACGACATAAGGAACCATAGTCACCGCCTCGCCATGATCGTTCCTCATTTTTTGCATTTTTTGGCCAAAAAAATAGAATTCCGCTCGATTACCATATTTTTGTGTGCTATTGCCCACGCCTTCCGAGTGGGCCGGGCCGCCGGACTCGGATTGCCTTAAAACTTTTCACGACATCAATTAGGACCTACGGAACCATAGTCACCGCCTCGCCATGATCGTTCCTCAGTTTTTGCATTTTTTGGCCAAAAAACTAGAATTCCGCCCGATTCCCATATTTTTGTGTGCTATCGCCCACGCCTTCCGAGTGGCGGGCCCACCGGAGATGGATTGCCTAAAAATTTTCCGGACTATCAAATATGACCTAAGGAACCATAGTCACCGCCCCGCCATGATCCTTCCTAGTCTTTTGCATTTTTCAGCCAAAAAACTAGAATTCCGCGCGATTTCCATATTTTCGTGTGCTTCAGCCCACGCTTACCAAGGGATCCCGGGAACCCCGAACCCCGATTGCCTAAAAATTTTCTGTGCCATCAAATACAACCTAAGGAACCATAGTAACCACCCCGCCATGATCGTTCCTCATTTATTGCGTTTTTCGGCCAAACAACTAGAATTCCGCGCGATCCGATATTTTTTTGTGATATAGCCCACGCCTTCCAAGTGGTCCCGGGTCTCCGGACCCCTATCGCCTAAAATTTTTCCGGACTATCAAATAAGACCTAAGGAACCATATTCACCGCCCAGCCATGATCGTTCCTAGTGTTTTCCGTTTTTCGGCAAAAACACTAGAATTCCGCGCGATTCCCATATTTTCGTGTCCTATAGCCCACGCCTTCCAAGTGAACCCGGGAACTCCGGACCCCTATCGCCTAAAATTTTTTCGGACTATCAAATATGACCTAAGGAACCATAGTCACCGCCCATCCATGATCATTCCTCATTTGGTGCATTTTTCGGCCAAAAAACTAGAATTCCGCCCGATTAAAATATTTTTGTGTGCTATTGCCCACCCTTCCAAGTGGTTCCGGGACCCCCGGACCCCGATCGCCTAAAACTTTTTCCAGGCCGTCAAATACTACCTAAGGAACCATAGTAACCGCCCCGCTATCATTGTTTCTCATTTTTTGCATTTTTTGGCCAAAAAACTAGAATTACGCCCGATTCCCATATTTTCATGTGCTATACCCACGCCTTCCAAGTGGTCCAGGGAGCCGCGGACCCCGATCGCCTAAAAATTTTCCGGACTATCAAATACGACCTAAGGTACCATAGTCACTGCCCCACCATGATCGTTCCAAATGCTTTGCATTTTTCGGCCAAAAAACTAGAACTCCGCGCGATTTGCATATTTTAGTGTGCTATAGCTTACGCCTTCCGAGTGGTCCCGGGAGCCGTGGACCCCGATCGCCTAAAAGTTTTCGGGCCATCAAATATGACCTAAGGAACCATAGTCACCGCACCCCGCCATGATCGTTCCTCATTTATTGCGTTTTTCGGCCGAAAAACTAGAATTCCGCTCGATTACCATATTTTTGTGTGCTATTGCCCACTCCTTCCGAGTGGGCCGGGCCACCGGACTCGGATCGCCTAAAAACTTTTCGGGCCATCAATTAGGACCTAAGGAACCATAGTCACCGCCTCGCCATGATCGTTCCTCATTTTTTGCATTTTTTGGCCAAAAAAATAGAATTCCGCTCGATTACCATATTTTTGTGTGCTATTGCCCACGCCTTCCGAGTGTGTCGGGCCGCCGGACTCGGATCACCTAAAAATTTTCGGGCCCTCAATTGGGACCTAAGGAACCATAGTCACCGCCTCGCCATGATCGTTCCTCATTTTTTGCATTTTTTGGCAAAAAAACGAGAATTCCGCCCGATTCCCATATTTTTGTGTGCTATCGCCCACGCCTTCCGAGTGGGTCGGGCCCCACGGAGCCAGATCGCCTAAAAGTTTTCCGGACTATCAAATATGACCTAAGGAATCATAGTCACCGCCTCGCCATGATCGTTCCTAGTCTTTTTCGTTTTTCAGCCAAAAAACTAGAATTCCGCGCGATTTCCATATTTTCGTGTGCTTTAGCCCACGCATTCCGAGTGGTTCCAAGAGCCGCGGACCCCGATCGCCTAAAATTTTTCCGGGCAATCAAAAACGACCTAAGGAACCATAGTATCCGCCCCGCCATGATCGTTCCTCATTTTTTGCGTTTTTCGGCCAAACAACTAGAATTCCGCGCGATTCCCATATTTTTGTGAGTTATAGCCCACACCTTCCGAGTGGTCCCGGGACCTCCTGACCCCTATCGCCTAAAATTTTTCAGGACTATCAAATACGACCTAAGGAACCATAGTATCCTCCCCGCCATCATCGTTTCTCATTTTTTGCATTTTTCGGCCAAAAAACTAGAATTACGCCCGATTCCCATATTTTCGTGTGCTATACCCATGCCTTCCAAGTTGTCCGGGGAGCCGCGGACCCCGATCGCCTAAAAATTTTCCGGTCTATCAAATAAGACCTAAGGTACCATAGTCACCGCCCCACCATGATCGTTCCAAACGCTTTGCATTTTTCGTTCAAAAAACTAGAACTCCGCGCCATTTGCATATTATAGTGTGCTATAGCTTACGCCTACCTAGTGGTCCCGGGAGCGGTGGACCCCGATCGCCTAAAATTTTCCGGCCCATCAAATATGACCTAAGGAACAATAGTTACCGCCCCGCCATGATCGTTCCTCATTTATTGCATTTTTCGGCCAAAAAACTAGAATTCCGCTCGATTACCATATTTTTGTGTGCTATTGCCCACGCCTTCCGAGTGGGCCGGGCCGCCGGACTAGGATCGCCTAAAAACTTTTCGGGCCATCAACTAGGACCTAAGGAACCATAGTCACCGCCTCGCCATGATTGTTCCTCATTTTTTGCATTTTTTGGCCAAAAAATTAGAATTCCGCTCGATTACCATATTTTTGTGTGCTATTGCCCATGCCTTCCGAGTGGGCCGGGCCGCCGTACTCGGATCGCCTAAAAATTTTCGGGCCATCAATTGGGACCTAAGGAACCATAGGCACCTCCTCGCCATGATCGTTCCTCATTTTTTGCATTTTTTGGCCAAAAAACTAGAATTCCGCCCGATTCCCATATTTTTGTGTGCTATCGCCCACGCCTTCCGAGTGGGTCGGGCCCTCCGGAGCCGGATCGCCTAAAAATTTTCCGGACTATCAAATATGACCTAAGGAATCATAGTCACCGCCTCGCCATGATCGTTCCTAGTCTTTTGCGTTTTTCAGCCAAAAAACTAGAATTCCGTGCGATTTCCATATTTTCGTGTGCTTTAGCCCAGGCATTCCGAGTGGTCCCAAGAGCCGCGGACCCCGATCGCATAAAAAATTTTCGGGCAATCAAATACCACTCAAGGAACCATAGTATCCGCCCCGCCATGATCGTTCCTTATTTTTTGCGTTTTTCGGCCAAACAACTAGAATTCCGTGCGATTCCCATATTTTTGTGTGTTATAGCCCACACCTTCCGAGTGGTCCCGGGACCTCCTGACCCCTATCGCCTAAAATTTTTCAGGACTATCAAATACAACCTATAGAACCATAGTATCCTCCCCGCTATCATCGTTTCTCATTTTTTGCATTTTTCGGCCAAAAAACTAGAATTACGCCCGATTCCCATATTTCCGTGTGCTATACCCATGCCTTCCAAGTGGTCCGGGGAGCCGCGGACCCCGATCGCCTAAAAAATTTTCGGTCTATCAAATAAGACCTAAGGTACCATAGTCACCGCCCCACCATGATCGTTCCAAATTCTTTGCATTTTTCGGCCAAAAAACTAGAACTCTGCGCGATTTGCATATTATAGTGTGCTATAGCTTACGCCTTCCGAGTGGTCCCGGGAGACGTGGACCCTGATCGCCTAAAATTCTCCGGGCCATCAAATATGACCTAAGGAACCATAGTCACCGCCCCGCCATGATCGTTCCTCATTTATTGCTTTTTTCGGCCAAAAAACAAGAATTCCGCTCGATTACCATATTTTTGTGTGCTATTGCCCACGCCTTCCGAGTGGGCCGGGCCGCCGGACTCGGATCGCCTAAAAACTTTTCAGGCCATCATTTAGGACCTAAGGAACCATAGTCATTGCCCCGCCATGATCGTTCCTCATTTTTTGCATATTTTGGCCAAAAAAATATAATTCCGCTCGATTACCATAATTTTGTGTGCTATTCCCCACGCCTTCCGAGTGGGCCGAGCCACCGGACTCGGATCGCCTAAAAAATTTTCGGGCCATCAATTAGGACCTAAGGAACCATAGTCACCGCCTCGCCATGATCATTCCTCATTTTTTGCATTTTTTGGCCAAAAAACTAGAATTCCGCCCGATTCCCATATTTTTGTGTGCTATCGCCCATGCCTTCCGATTGGGTCGGGCCCCCCGGAGCCGGATCGCCTAAAAATTTTCCGGACTATCCAATACGACCTAAGGAACCATAGTCACCTCCCCGCCATTATCGTTCCTAGTCTTTTGCGTTTTTCAGCCAAAAAACTAGAATTTCGCGCGATTTCCATATTTTCTTGTGCTTTAGCCCACCCCTTCCAAGGGGTCCCAGGAACCCCGAACCCCGAACCCCGAACCCCGATCACCTAAAAATTTTTCGGGCCATTAAATATGACCTAAGGAACCATAGTAACCACCCCGCCATGATCGTTCCTCATTTTTTGCGTTTTTCGGCCAAACAACTAGAATTCCGCGGGATTCCCATATTTTTGTGTGTTATAGCCCACGCCTTCCGAGTGGTCCCGGGACCTCCTGACCCCTATCGCCTAAAATTTTTCCGGACTATCAAATACGACCTAAGGAACCATAGTATCCGCCCCACCATGATCGTACCTCATTTTTTGCGTTTTTCGGCCAAACAACTAGAATTTCGTGTGATTCCCATATTTTTGTGTGTTATAGCCCACGCCTTCCGAGTGGTCCCGGGACCTCCGGACCCCTATCGCCTAATATTTTTCCGGACTATCAAATAAGACCAAAGGAACCGTAGTCACCGCCCTGCCAAGATCTTTCCACATTTTTTGCATGTTACTGAAAAAGACCTAGAATTTCGCCCGATTCCCATATTTTGGTGTGCTATACCCACGCATTCCGAGTGGTCCCAAGAGCCGCGGACCCCGATTGCCTAAAATTTTTCCGGACTATCAAATAAGACCTATGGAATCATAGTATCCGCCTAGCCATGATCGTTCCTAGTTTTTTTCGTTTTTCGGCCAAAAAACTAGAATTCCGCGCGATTCCCATATTTTTGTGTGTTATAGCCTATACCTTCCGAGTGGTCCCGGGTCTCCGGACCCCTATCGCCTAAAATTTTTCCGGACTATCAAATAAGACCTAAGGAACCATAGTCACCGCCCAGCCATGATCGTTCCTATTTTTGTCCGTTTTTCGGGCAAAAAACTAGAATTCCGCGCTATTCCCATATTTTCGTGTCCTATAGCCCACACCTTCCAAGTGAACCCGGGAACTCCGGAACCCTATCGCCTAAAATTTTTTCGGACTATCAAATACGACCTAAGGTACCATAGTCACCTTCCAGCCATGATCGTTCCTCATTTTTTTGCGTTTTTCGGCCAAACAACTAGAATTTTGCGCGATCCCATATTTTTGTGTGTTATAGCCCACCCCTTCCGAGTGGTCCCGGGTCTCCGGACCCCTATCGCCTAAAATTTTTTCGGACTATCAAATAAGACCTAAGGAACCATAGTCACCGCCAAGCCATGATCGTTCCTAGTTTTTTCCGTTTTTCGGCCAAAAAACTAGAATTTCGCGCGATTCCCATATTTTTGTGTTTTATATCCCACACCTTCCGAGTGGTCCCGAAACCTCCGGACCCCCATCGCCTAATATCTTTCCGGACAATCAAATAAGACCAAAGGAACCATAGTCACCGCCCTATCAAGATCTTTCCACATTTTTTGCATGTTACTGAAAAAGACCTAGAATTTCGCCCGATTCCCATATTTTCTGTGCTATACCCACGCATTCTGAGTGGTCCCAAGAGCCGCGGACCCCGATCGCCTAAAATTTTTCCGGGCAATAAAATACGACCTAAGGAACCATAGTATCCGCCCCGCCATGATCGTTCCTCATTTTTTGCGTTTTTCGGCCAAACAACTAGAATTCCGCGCGATCCCATATTTTTGTGTGTTATAGCCCACGCCTTCCGAGTGGTCCCGGGACCTCCGGACCCCTATCGCCTAATATTTTTCCGGACTATCAAATAAGACCAAAGGAACCATAGTCACCGCCCCGCCATGATCGTTCCTAGTCTTTTGCATTTTTCAGCCAAAAAACTAGAATTCCGCGCGATTTCCATATTTTCATGTGCTTTAGCCCACGCCTTCCAAGGGGTCCAGGGAACCCCGAACCCCGATCGCTTAAAAATTTTCCGGGCCATCAAAAACGACCTAAGGAACCATAGTAACCACCCCGCCATGATCGTTCCTCATTTTTTGCGTTTTTCGGCCAAACAACTAGAATTCCGCGCGATTCCCATATTTTTGTGTGTTATAGCCCACACCTTCCGAGTGGTCCCGGGACCTCCAGAACCCTATCGCCTAAAATTTTTCTGGACTATAAAAATACCACCTAAGGAACCATAGTATCCGCCCCGCCATGATCGTTCCTCATTTTTTGCGTTTTTCGGCCAAACAACTAGAATTCCGCGCGATTCCCATATTTTTGTGTGTTATAGGCCACGCCTTCCGAGTGGTCCCGGGACCTCCGGACCCCTATCGCCTAATATTTTTCCGGACTATCAAATAAGACCAAAGTAATCATAGTATCCGCCTAGACATGATCGTTCCTAGTTTTTTTTGTTTTTCGGCCAAAAAACTAGAATTCCGCGCGATTCCCATATTTTTGTGTGTTATAGCCCATACCTTCCGAGTGGTCCCGGGTCTCCGGACCCCTATCGCCTAAAATTTTTCCGGACTATCAAATAAGATCTAAGGAACCATAGTCACCGCCCCGCCATGATCGTTCCTAGTCTTTTGCATTTTTCAGCCAAAAAACTAGAATTCCGCGCGATTTCCATATTTTCATGTGCTTTAGCCCACGCCTTCCAAGGGGTCTAGGGAACCCTGAACCCCGATCGCTTAAAAATTTTCCGGGCCATCAAATACGACCTAAGGAACCATAGTAACCACCCCGCCATGATCGTTCCTCATTTTTTGCGTTTTTCGGCCAAACAACTAGAATTTCGCGCGATTCCCATATTTTTGTGTGTTATAGCCCACACCTTCCGAGTGGTCCCGGGACCTCCAGAACCCTATCGCCTAAAATTTTTCCGGACTATCAAATACGACCTAAGGAACCATAGTATCCGCCCTGCCATGATCGTTCCTCATTTTTTGCGTTTTTCGGCCAAACAACTAGAATTCCGCGCGATCCCATATTTTTGTGTGTTATAGCCCACGCCTTCCTAGTGGTCCCGGGACCTCCGGACCCCTATCGCCTAATATTTTTCCGGACTATCAAATAAGACCAAAGTAATCATAGTATCCGCCTAGCCATGATCGTTCCTAGTTTTTTTCGTTTTTCGGCCAAAAAACTAGAATTCCGCGCGATTTCCATATTTTCATGTGCTTTAGCCCACGCCTTCCAAGGGGTCTAGGGAACCCTGAACCCCGATCGCTTAAAAATTTTCCGGGCCATCAAATACGACCTAAGGAACCATAGTAACCACCCCGCCATGATCGTTCCTCATTTTTTGCGTTTTTCGGCCAAACAACTAGAATTCCGCGCGATTTCCATATTTTTGTGTGTTATAGCCCACACCTTCCGAGTGGTCCCGGGACCTCCAGAACCCTATCGCCTAAAATTTTTCCGGACTATCAAATATGACCTAAGGAACCATAGTATCCGCCCTGCCATGATCGTTCCTCATTTTTTGCATTTTTCGGCCAAACAACTAGAATTCCGCGCGATCCCATATTTTTGTGTGTTATAGCCCACGCCTTCCTAGTGGTCCCGGGACCTCCGGACCCCTATCGCCTAATATTTTTCCGGACTATCAAATAAGACCAAAGTAATCATAGTATCCGCCTAGCCATGATCGTTCCTAGTTTTTTTCGTTTTTCGGCCAAAAAACTAGAATTCCGCGCGATTCCCATATTTTTGTGTGTTATAGCCCATACCTTCCGAGTGGTCCCGGGTCTCTGGACCCCTATCGCCTAAAATTTTTCCGGACTATCAAATAAGATCTAAGGAACCATAGTCACCGCCCAGCCATGATCGTTCCTATTTTTGTCCGTTTTTCGGGCAAAAAACTAGAATTCCGCGCTATTCCCATATTTTCGTGTCCTATAGCCCACACCTTCCAAGTGAACCCGGGAACTCCGGAACCCTATCGCCTAAAATTTTTTCGGACTATCAAATACGACCTAAGGTACCATAGTCACCTCCCAGCCATGATCGTTCCTCATTTTTTTGCGTTTTTCGGCCAAACAACTAGAATTTCGCGCGATCCCATATTTTTGTGTGTTATAGCCCACCCCTTCCGAGTGGTCCCGGGTCTCCGGACCCCTATCGCCTAAAATTTTTTCGGACTATCAAATAAGACCTAAGGAACCATAGTCACCGCCAAGCCATGATCGTTCCTAGTTTTTTCCGTTTTTCGTCCAAAAAACTAGAATTTCGCGCGATTCCCATATTTTTGTGTGTTATAGCCCACACCTTCCGAGTGGTCCCGAAACCTCCGGACCCCCATCGCCTAATATCTTTCCGGACAATCAAATTAGACCAAAGGAACCATAGTCACCGCCCTGCCAAGATCTTTCCACATTTTTTGCATGTTACTGAAAAAGACCTAGAATTTCGCCCGATTCCCATATTTTCGTGTGCTATACCCACGCATTCCGAGTGGTCCCAAGTGCCGCGGACCCCGATCGCCTAAAAATTTTTCGGGCAATCAAATACGACCTAAGGAACCATAGTATCCGCCCCGCCATGTTCGTTCCTTATTTTTTGCGGTTTTCGGACAAACAACTAGAATTCCGCTCGATTCCCATATTTTTGTGTGTTATAGCCCACACCTTCCGAGTGGTCCCGGGACCTCCAGAACCCTATCGCCTAAAATTTTTCCGGACTATCAAATACGACCTAAGGAACCATAGTATCCGCCCCGCCATGATCGTTCCTCATTTTTTGCTTTTTTTGGCCAAACAACTAGAATTCCGCGCGATCCCGTATTTTTGTGTGTTATAGCCCACGCCTTCCGAGTGGTCCCGGGAACACCAGACCCCTATCGCCTAATATTTTTCCGGACTATCAAATAAGACCAAAGGAACCATAGTCACCGCCCCGCCATGATCGTTCCTAGTCTTTTGCATTTTTCAGCCAAAAAACTAGAATTCCGCGCGATTTCCATATTTTCACGTGCTTTAGCCCACGACTTCCAAGGGGTCCAGGGAACCCCGAACCCCGATCGCCTAAAAATTATCCGGGCCATCAAATATGACCTAAGGAACCATAGTAACCACCCCGCCATGATCGTTCCTCATTTTTTGCGTTTTTCGGCCAAACAACTAGAATTCCGCGTGATTCCCATATTTTTGTGTGTTATAGCCCACACCTTCCGTGTGGTCCCGTGACCTCCTGACCCCTATCGCCTAAAATTTTACCGGACTATCAAATACGACCTAAGGAACCATAGTATCCGCCCCGCCATGATCGTTCCTCATTTTTTGCATTTTTCGGCCAAACAACTAGAATTCCGCGCGATTCCCATATTTTTGTGTGTTATAGCCCACGCCTTCCGAGTGGTCCCGGGACCTCCGGACCCCTATCGCCTAATATTTTTCCGGACTATCAAATAAGACCGAAGGAACCATAGTCACCGCTCTGCCAAGATCTTTCCACATTTTTTGCATGTTACTGAAAAAGACCTAGAATTTCGCCCGATTCCCATATTTTGGTGTGCTATACCCACGCATTCCGAGAGGTCCCAAGAGCCGCGGACCCCGATCGCCTAAAATTTTTCTGGACTATCAAATAAGACCTATGGAACCATATTATCCGCCTAGCCATGATCGTTCCTAGTTTTTTTCGTTTTTCGGCAAAAAAAATAAAATTCCGCGCGATTCCCATATTTTTGTGTGTTATAGCCCATACCTTCCGAGTGGTCCCGGGTCTCCGGACCCCTATCGCCTAAAAGTTTTCCGGACTATCAAATAAGACCTAAGGAACCATAGTCACCGCCCAGCCATGATCGTTCCTATTTTTGTCCGTTTTTCGGGCAAAAAACTAGAATTCCGCGCTATTCCCATATTTTCGTGTCCTATAGCCCACACCTTCCAAGTGAACCCGGGAACTCCGGAACCCTATCACCTAAAATTTTTCCGGACTATCAAATACGACCTAAGGTACCATAGTCACCTCCCAGCCATGATCGTTCCTCATTTTTTGCGTTTTTCGGCCAAACAACTAGAATTTCGCGCGATCCCATATTTTTGTGTGTTATAGCCCACCCCTTCCGAGTGGTCCTGGGTCTCCGGACCCCTATCGCCTAAAATTTTTTCGGACTATCAAATAAGACCTAAGGAACCATAGTCACCGCCCAGCCATGATCGTTCCTAGTTTTTTCCGTTTTTCGGCCAAAAAACTAGAATTTAGCGCGATTCCCATATTTTTGTGTGTTATAGCCCACACCTTCCGAGTGGTCCCGAAACCTCCGGACCCCAATCGCCTAATATCTTTCTGGACAATCAAATAAGACCAAAGGAACCATAGTCACCGCCCTGCCAGGATCTTTCCACATTTTTTGCATGTTACTGAAAAAGACCTAGAATTTCGCCCGATTCCCATATTTTCGTGTGCTATACCCACGCATTCCGAGTGGTCCCAAGAGCCGCGGACCCCGATCGCCTAAAAATTTTTTGGGCAATCAAATACGACCTAAGGAACCATAGTATCCGCCCCGCCATGTTCGTTCCTTATTTTTTGCGGTTTTCGGACAAACAACTAGAATTCCGCGCGATTCCCATATTTTTGTATGTTATAGCCCACACCTTCCGAGTGGTCCCGGGAACTCCGGACCCCTATCGCCTAAAATTTTTCCGGACTATGAAATACGACCTAAGGAACCATAGTATCCTCCCCGCCATGGTCGTTCCTCATTTTTTGCATTTTTCGGCCAAACAACTAGAATTCCGTGCGATTCCCATATTTTTGTGTGTTATAGACCACGCCTTCCGAGTGGTCCCGGGACCTCCGGACCCCTATCGCCTAATATTTTTCCGGACTATCAAATAAGAGCAAAGGAACCATAGTCACCGCCCTGCAAAGATCTTTCCACATTTTTTGCATGTTACTGAAAAAGACATAGAATTTCGCCCGATTCCCATATTTTCGTGTGCTATACCCACGCATTCCGAGTGGTCCAAAGAGCCGCGGACCCCGATCGCCTAAAAATTTTTCGGGCAATCAAATACGACCTAAGGAACCATTGTATCCGCTCCGCCATGATCGTTCCTTATTTTTTGCGTTTTTCGGCCAAACAACTAGAATTCCGCGCGATTCCCATATTTTTGTGTGTTATAGCCCACACCTTCCGAGTGGTCCCGGGACCTCCAGACCCCTATCGCCTAAAATTTTTCCGGACTATCAAATACGACCTAAGGAACCATAGTATCCGCCCCGCCATGATCGTTCCTCATTTTTTGCGTTTTTCGGCCAAATAACTAGAATTCCGCGCGATCCCATATTTTTGTGTGTTATAGCCCACGCCTTCCGAGTGGTCCCGGGACCTCCGGACCCCTATCGCCTAATATTTTTCCGGACTATCAAATAAGACCAAAGGAACCATAGTCACCGCCCCGCCATGATCGTTCCTAGTCTTTTGCATTTTTCAGCCAAAAAACTAGAATTCCGCGCGATTTCCATATTTTCATGTGCTTTAGCCCACGCCTTCCGAGTGGTCCCGGGACCTCCGGACCCCTATCGCCTAAAATTTTTCCGGACTATCAAATACGACCTAAGGAACCATAGTATCCGCCCCGCCATGATCATTCCTCATTTTTTGTGTTTTTCGGCCAAACAACTAGAATTCCGCGCGATTCCCATATTTTTGTGTGTTATAGCCCACGCCTTCCGAGTGGTCCCGGGACCTCCGGACCCCTATCGCCTAATATTTTTCCGGACTATCAAATAAGACCAAAGGAACCATAGTCACCGCCCTGCCAAGATCTTTCCACATTTTTTGCATGTTACTAAAAAAGACCTAGAATTTCGCCCGATTCCCATATTTTCGTGTGCTATACCCACGCATTCCGAGTGGTCCCAAGAGCCGCGGACCCCGATCGCCTAAAATTTTTCCGGACTATCAAATAAGACCTAAGGAACCATAGTCACCGCCTAGCCATGATCGTTCCTAGTTTTTTCCGTTTTTCGGCCAAAAATGTAGAATTCCGCGCGATTCCCATATTTTTGTGTGTTATAGCCCACACCTTCCGAGTGGTCCCGGGACCTCCGGACCCCTATCGCCTAAAATTTTTCAAGACTATGAAATACGACCTAAGGAACCATAGTATCCGCCCAGCCATGATCGTTCCTAGTTTTTTCCGTTTTTCGTGCAAAAAACTAGAATTCCGCGCGATTCCCATATTTTTGTGTGTTATAGCCCACACCTTCCGAGTGGTCCCGGGACCTCCGGACCCCCATCACCTAATATTTATCCGGACTATCAAATAAGACCAAAGGAACCATAGTCAACTCCCAGCCATGATCTTTCCACATTTTTTGCGTTTTTCGGCCAAACAAATAGAATTCCGCGCGATCCCATATTTTTGTGTGTTATAGCCCACACCTTCCGAGTAGTCCCGGGTCTCCGGACCCCTATCGCCTAAAATTTTTCCGGACTATCAAATGAGACCTAAGGATCCATAGTCACCGCCCAGCCATGATCGTTCCTAGTTTTTTCCGTTTTTCGGCAAAAAAACTAGAATTCCGCGTGATTCCCATATTTTCGTGTCCTATAGCCCACGCCTTTCAAGTGAACCCGGGAACTCCGGACCCCTATCGCCTAAAAATTTCCGGACTATCAAATACGACCTAAGGAACCATAGTCACCGCCCAGCCATGATCGTTCCTCATTTTTTGCGTTTTTCGGCCAAACAACTAGAATTCCACGCGATTCCCATATTTTTGTGTGTTATAGCCCACGCCTTCCGAGTGGTCCCGGGACCTCCGGACCCCCATCGCCTAATATTTTTCCGGACAATCAAATAAGACCAAAGGAACCATAGTCACCGCCCTGCCAAGATCTTTCCACATTTTTTGCATGTTACTGAAAAAGACCTAGAATTTCGCCCGATTCACATATTTTCGTGTGCTATACCCACGCATTCCGAGTGGTCCCAAGAGCCGCGGACCCCGATCGCCTAAAATTTTTCCGGGCAATCAAATACGACCTAAGGAACCATAGTATCCGCCCCGCCATGATCGTTCCTTATTTTTTGCGTTTTTCGGCCAAACAACTAGAATTCCGCGCGATTCCCATATTTTTGTGTGTTATAGCCCACACCTTCCGAGTGGTCCCGGGACCTCCGGACCCCTATCGCCTAAAATTTTTCCGGACTATGAAATACGACCTAAGGAACCATAGTATCCGCCCCGCCATGATCGTTCCTCATTTTTTGCATTTTTCGGCCAAACAACTAGAATTCCGCGCGATTCCCATATTTTTGTGTGTTATAGCCCACGCCTTCCGAGTGGTCCCGGGACCTCCGGACCCCTATCGCCTAATATTTTTCCGGACTATCAAATAAGACCAAAGGAACCATAGTCACCGCCCTGCCAAGATCTTTCCACATTTTTTGCATGTTACTAAAAAAGACATAGAATTTCGCCCGATTCCCATATTTTCGTGTGCTATACCCACGCATTCCGAGTGGTCCCAAGAGCTGCGGACCCCGATCGCCTAAAAATTTTCCGGGAAATCAAATACGACCTAAGGAACCATAGTATCCGCCCCGCCATGATCGTTCCTCATTTTTTGCGTTTTTCGGCCAAACAACTAGAATTCCGCGCGATCCCATATTTTTGTGTGTTATAGCCCACGCCTTCCGAGTGGTCCCGGGTCTCCGGACCCCTATCGCCTAAAATTTTTCCGGACTATCAAATAAGACCTAAGGAACCATAGTCACCGCCCAGCCATGATCGTTCCTAGTTTTTTCCATTTTTCGGCCAAAAAACTAGAATTCCGCGCGATTCCCATATTTTCGTGTCCAATAGCCCACGCCTTGCAAGTGAACCCGGGAACTCCGGACCCCTGTCGCCTAAAATTTTTACGGACTATCAAATACGACCTAAGGAACCATAGTCACCGCCCAGCCATGATCATTCCTCATTTGTTGCATTTTTCGTCAAAAAAACTAGAATTCCGCCCGATTACAATATTTTTGTGTGCTATTGCCCACCCTTCCAAGTGGTTCCGGGACCCCCGGACCCCGATCGCCTAAAATTTTTCCGGACTATCAAATAAGACCCAAGGATCCATAGTCACCACCCAGCCATGATCGTTCCTAGTTTTTTCGTTTTTCGGCCAAAAAACTAGAATTCCGCGCGATTCCCATATTTTCGTGTCCTATAGCCCACGCCTTCCAAGTGAACCCGGGAACTCCGGACCCCTATCGCCTAAAAATTTCTGGACTATCAAATACGACCTAAGGAACCATAGTCACCGCCCAGCCATGATCGTTCCTCATTTTTTGCATTTTTCGGCCAAACAACTAAAATTCCACGCGATTCCCATATTTTTGTGTGTTATAGCCCACGCCTTCCGAGTGGTCCCGGGACCTCCGGACCCCCATCGCCTAATATTTTTCCGGACAATCAAATAAGACCAAAGGAACCATAGTCACCGCCCTGCCAAGATCTTTCCACATTTTTTGCATGTTACTGAAAAAGACCTAGAATTTCGCCCGATTCCCATATTTTCGTGTGCTATACCCACGCATTCCGAGTGGTCCCAAGAGCCGCGGACCCCGATCGCCTAAAATTTTTTCGGGCAATCAAATACGACCTAAGGAACCATAGTATCCGCCCCGCCATGATCGTTCCTTATTTTTTGCATTTTTCGGCCAAACAACTAGAATTCCGCGCGATTCCCATATTTTTGTGTGTTATAGCCCACACCTTCCGAGTGGTCCCGGGACCTCCGGACCCATATCGCCTAAAATTTTTCCGGACTATGAAATACGACCTAAGGAACCATAGTATCCGCCCCTCCATGATCGTTCCTCATTTTTTGCATTTTTCGGCCAAACAACTAGAATTCCGCGCGATTCCCATATTTTTGT
The DNA here is from genome assembly GCF_000390325.3 of Nicotiana tomentosiformis. Classification (NCBI taxonomy): domain Eukaryota; kingdom Viridiplantae; phylum Streptophyta; class Magnoliopsida; order Solanales; family Solanaceae; genus Nicotiana; species Nicotiana tomentosiformis. The sequence goes on along the minus strand of NW_027174794.1, from coordinate 38,085 downwards.
GTGTTACAGCCCACACCTTCCGAGTGATCCCGGGACCTCCGGACCCCTATTGCCTAAAATTTTTCCGGACTATCAAATACGACCTAAGGAACCATAGTATCCGCCCCGCCATGATCGTTCCTCATTTTTTGTGTTTTTCGGCCAAACAACTAGAATTCCGCGCGATCCCATATTTTTGTGTGTTATAGCCCACGCTTTCCGAGTGGTCCCGGGTCTCCGGACGCCTATCGCCTAAAATTTTTCTGGACTATCAAATAAGACCTAAGGAACCATAGTCACCGCCCAGCCATGATCGTTCCTAGTTTTTTCCGTTTTTCGGCCAAAAAACTAGAATTCCGCGCGATTCCCATATTTTCGTGTCCTATAGCCCACGCCTTCCAAGTGAACCCGGGAACTCCGGACCCCTATCGCGTAAAATTTTTCCGGACTATCAAATACGACCTAAGGAACCATAGTCACCGCCCAACCATGATCATTCCTCATTTGTTGCGTTTTTCGGCCAAAAAACTAGAATTCCGCCCGATTACAATATTTTTGTGTGCTATTGCCCACCCTTCCAAGTGGTTCCGGAACCCCCGGACCCCGATCGCCTAAAATTTTTCCGGGCCATCAAATACGATCTAAGGAACCATAGTAACAGCCCCGCGATCATCGTTTCTCATTTTTTGCATTTTTCGGCCAAAAAACTAGAATTTCGCGCGATTCCCATATTTTCGTGTCCTATAGCCCACGCCTTCCAAGTGAACCCGGGAACTCCTGACCCCTATCGCCTAAAATTTTCCGGACTATCAAATACGACCTAAGGAACCATAGTCACCGCCCAGCCATGATCGTTCCTCAATTTTTGCGTTTTTCGGCCAAACAACTAGAATTCCACGCGATTCCCATATTTTTGTGTGTTATAGCCCACGCCTTCCGAGTGGTCCCGGGACCTCCGGACCCCCATCGCCTAATATTTTTCTGGACAATCAAATAAGACCAAAGGAACCATAGTCACCGCCCTGCCAAGATCTTTCCATATTTTTTGCATGTTACTGAAAAAGACCTAGAATTTCGCCCGATTCCCATATTTTCGTGTGCTATACCCACGCATTCCGAGTGGTCCCAAGAGCCGCGGACCCCGATCGCCTAATATTTTTTCTGGCAATCAAATACGACCTAAGGAACCATAGTATCCGCCCCGCCATGATCGTTCCTTATTTTTTGCGTTTTTCGGCCAAACAACTAGAATTCCGCGCGATTCCCATATTTTTGTGTGTTATAGCCCACACCTTCCGAGTGGTCCCGGGACCTCCGGACCCCTATCGCCTAAAATTTTTCCGGACTATGAAATACGACCTAAGGAACCATAGTATCCGCCCCGCCATGATCGTTCCTCATTTTTTGCATTTTTCGGCCAAACAACTAGAATTCCGCGCGATTCCCATATTTTTGTGTTATAGCCCACGCCTTCCGAGTGGTCCCGGGACCTCCGGACCCCTATCGCCTAATATTTTTCCGGACTATTAAATATGACCAAAGGAACCATAGTCACCGCCCTGCCAAGATCTTTCCACATTTTTTGCATGTTACTGAAAAAGACATAGAATTTCGCCTGATTCCCACATGATCGTGTGCTATACCCACGTATTCCGAGTGGTCCCAAGAGCCGCGGACCCCATTCGCCTAAAAATTTTCCGGGCAATCAAATACGACCTAAGGAACCATAGTATCCGCCCCGCCATGATCGTTCCTTATTTTTTTGCGTTTTTCGGCCAAACAACTAGAATTCCGCGCGATCCCATATTTTTGTGTGTTATAGCCCACGCCTTTCGAGTGGTCCCGGGTCTCCAGACCCCTATCGCCTAAAATTTTTCCGGACTATCAAATAAGAACTAAGGAACCATAGTCACCGCCCAGCCATGATCGTTCCTAGTTTTTTCCGTTTTTCGGCCAAAACACTAGAATTCCGCGCGATTCCCATATTTTCGTGTCCTACAGCCCACGCCTTCCAAGTGAACCCGGGAACTCCGGACCCCTACCGCCTAAAATTTTTACGGACTATCAAATACGACCTAAGGAACCATAGTCACCGCCCAGCCATGGTCATTCCTCATTTGTTGCGTTTTTCGGCAAAGAAACTAGAATTTCGCCCGATTACAATATTTTTGTGTGCTATTGCCCACCCTTCCAAGTGGTTCCGGGACCCCCGGACCCCGATCGCCTAAAATTTTTCTGGGCCGTCAAATACGACCTAAGGAACCATAGTAACAGCCCCGCCATCATCGTTTCTCATTTTTTGCATTTTTCGGCCAAAAAACTAGAATTACGCCCGATTCCCATATTTTAGTGTGCTATACCCACGCCTTCCAAGTGGTCCGGGGAGCCGCGGACCCCGATCGCCTAAAAATGTTTTGGACTATCAAATACGACCTAAGGTACCATAGTCACCGCCCCACCATGATCGTACCAAATGCTTTGCATTTTTCGGCCAAAAAACTAGAACTCCGCGCGATTTGCATATTATATTGTGCTATAGCTTACGCCTTCCGAGTGGTCCCGGGAGCCGTGGACCCCGATCGCCTAATATTTTTTCTAGCAATCAAATACGACCTAAGGAACCATAGTATCCGCCCCGCCATGATCGTTCCTTATTTTTTGCGTTTTTCGGCCAAACAACTAGAATTCCGCGCGATTCCCATATTTTTGTGTGTTATAGCCCACACCTTCCGAGTGGTCCCGGGACCTCCGGACCCCTATCGCCTAAAATTTTTCCGGACTATGAAATACGACCTAAGGAACCAGAGTATCCGCCCCGCCATGATCGTTTCTCATTTTTTGCATTTTTGGCCAAAAAACTAGAATTCCGCCCGATTCCAATATTTTTGTGTGCTATCGCCCACGCCTTCCGAGTGGGTCGGGCCCCTAGGAGCCGGATCGCCTAAAATTTTTCCGGACTATCAAATATGACCTAACGAACCATAGTCACCGCCCCGCCATGATCATTCCTAGTCTTTTGCGTTTTACAGCCAAAAAACTAGAATTCCGCGCGATTTCCATATCTTTGTGTGCTTTAGCCCACGCCTTCCAAGGGGTCCCGGGAACCCCGAACCCCGATCGCCTAAAAATTTTCCGGGCCATCAAATACGACCTAAGGAACCATAGTAACCACCCCGCCATGATCGTTCCTCATGTTTTGCTTTTTTCGGCCAAACAACTAGAATTCCGCGCTATTCCCATATTTTTGTGTGTTATAGCCCACGCCTTCCGAGTGGTCCCGGGACCTCCTGACCCCTATCGCCTAAAATGTTTCCGGACTATCAAATACGACCTAAGGAACCATAGTATCCGCCTCGCCATGATCGTTTCTCATTTTTTGCGTTTTTCGGCCAAACAACTAGAATTCCGCGCGATTCCCATATTTTTGTGTGTTATAGCCCACGCCTTCCGAGTGGTCCCAGGACCTCCGGACCCCTATCGCCTAATATTTTTCCGGACTATCAAATAAGACCAAAGGAACCATAGTCACCGCCCTGCCAAGATCTTTCCACATTTTTTGCATGTTACTGAAAAAGATTTAGAATTTCGCCCGATTCCCATATTTTCGTGTGCTATACCCACGTATTCTGAGTGGTCCCAAGAGCCGCGGACCCCGATCGCCTAAAAGTTTTCCGGGCAATCAAATACGACCTAAGGAACCATATTATCCGCCCTTCCATGATCGTTCCTTATTTTTTGCGTTTTTCGGCCAAACAACTAGAATTCCGCGCGATTCCCATATTTTTGTTTGTTATATAGCCCACGCCTTCCGAGGGGTCCCGGGACCTCCGGACCCCGATCGCCTAAAAATTTTTCGGACTATCAAATACGACCTAAGGAACCAGAGTATCCGCCCCGCCATGATCGTTCCTCATTTTTTGCGTTTTTCGGCCAAACAACTAGAATTTCGCCCGATTCCCATATTTTCGTGCGCTATACCCACGCATTCCGAGTGGTCCCAAGAGATGCGGACCCCTATCGCCTAAAATTTTTCTGGACTATCAAATAAGACCTAAGGAACCATAGTCACCGCCCAGCCATGATCGTTTCTAGTTTTTTCCGTTTTTCGGCCAAAAAACTAGAATTCCGCACGATTCCCATATTTTCGTGTCCTATAGCCCACACCTTCCAAGTAAACCCGGGAACTCCGGACCCCTATCGCCTAAAATTTTTCTGGGCTGTCAAATACGACCTAAGGAATCATAGTAACCGCCCCGCGATCATCGTTTCTCATGTTTTGCATTTTTCGGCCAAAAAACTAGAATTACGCCCGATTCCCATATTTTCGTGTGGTATACCCACGCCTTCCAAGTGGTCCGGGGAGCCGCGGACCCCGATCGCCTAAAATTTTTCCGGACTATCAAATACGACCTAAGGTACCATAGTCACCGCCCCACCATGATCGTTCCAAATGCTTTGCATTTTTCGGCCAAAAAATTAGAACTCCGCGCGATTTGCATATTTTCGTGTGCTATAGCTTACGCCTTCCGAGTGGTCCCGGGAGCCGTCGACCATGATCGCCTAAAATTTTCCGGGCCATCAAATACGACCTAAGGAACCATAGTCACTGCCCCGCCATGATCATTCCTCATTTATTGCATTTTTCGGCCAAAAAGCTAGAATTCCACTCGATTACCATATTTTTGTGTGCCCCACGCCTTCCGAGTGGGCCGGGCCGCCGGACTCGGATCGCCTAATATATTTTCTGGCCATAAATTAGGACCTAAGGAACCATAGTCACCGCCTCGCCATGATCGTTCCTCATGTTTTGCATTTTTGGCCAAAAAACTACAATTCTGCTCGATTACCATATTTTTCTGTGCTATTGCCCACGCCTTCCGAACTGGGCCGGGCTGCCGGACTCGGATCGCTAAAAATTTTTCGGGCCATCAATTTGGACCTAAGGAACCATAGTCACCGCTCGTTTCTCATTTTTTGCATTTTTGGCCAAAAAACTTGAATTCCGCCCGATTCCCATATTTTTGTGTGCTATCGCCCACGCCTTCAGAGTGGGTCGGGCCCCCCGGAGCCGGATCTCCTAAAAATTTTCCGGACTATCAAATATGACCTAAGGAACCATAGTCACCGCCCCGCCATAATCGTTCCTAGTCTTTTGCGTTTTTCAGCCAAAAAACTAGAATTTCGCGCGATTTCCATATTTTCGTGTGCTTCAGCCCACGCCTTCCAAGGGGTCCCGGGAACCCCCGATCGCCTAAAAATTTTCCGGGCCATCAAATACGACCTAAGGAACCATAGTAACCACCCCGCCATGATCGTTCATCATTTTTTTCGTTTTTCGGCCAAACAACTAGAATTCTGCACGATTCCCATATTTTTGTGCGTTATAGCCCACGCCTTCCGAGTGGTCCCGGGACCTCCTGACCCCTATTGCCTAAAATTTTTCCAGACTATCAAATACGACCTAAGGAACCATAGTATCCGCCCAGCCATGATCGTTCCTCATTTGTTGCGTTTTTCAGCCAAAAAACTAGAATTCCGCCCTATTACAATATTTTTGTGTGTTATTGCCCACCCTTCCAAGTGGTTCCGGGACCCCCGAACCCCGATCGCCTAAATTTTTTCTGGGCCGTCAAATACGACCTAAGGAACCATAGTAACCGCCCCGCGATCATCGTTTCTCATGTTTTGCATTTTTCGGCCGAAAAACTAGAATTACGCCCGATTCCCATATTTTCGTGTGCTATACCCACGCCTTCCAAGTGGTTCGGGGAGCCGCGGACCCCGATCGCCTAAAATTTTCCGGGCCATCAAATACAACCTAAGGAACCATAGTCACCGCCCCGCCATGATCGTTCCTCATTTATTGCGATTTTCGGCGAAAAAGCTAGAATTTCACTCGATTACCATATTTTTGTGTGCCCCACGCCTTCCGAGTGGGCCGGACCGCCGGACTCGGATCGCCTAAAATATTTTCGGGCCATCAATTAGGACCTAAGGAACCATAGTCACCGCCTTGCCATGATCGTTCCTCATGTTTTGCATTTTTTGCATTTTTGGCCAAAAAACTAGAATTCTGCTCGATTACCATATTTTTGTGTGCTATTGCCCACGCCTTCCGAGTGGGCCGGGCCGCCGGACTCGGATCGCCTAAAAAATTTTCGGGCCATCAATTAGGACCTAAGGAACCATAGTCACCGCCTCGCCATGATCGTTTCTCATTTTTTGCATTTTTGGCCAAAAAACTAGAATTCCGCCCGATTCCCATATTTTTGTGTGCTATCGCCCACGCCTTCCGAGTGGGTCGGGCCCCTAGGAGCCGGATCGCCTAAAATTTTTTCCGGACTATCAAATATGACCTAACGAACCATAGTCACCGCCCCGCCATGATCATTCCTAGTCTTTTGCGTTTTACAGCCAAAAAACTAGAATTCCGCGCGATTTCCATATCTTTGTGTGCTTTAGCCCACGCCTTCCAAGGGGTCCCGGGAACCCCGAACCCCGATCGCCTAAAAATTTTCCGGGCCATCAAATACGACCTAAGGAACCATAGTAACCACCCCGCCATGATCGTTCCTCATGTTTTGCTTTTTTCGGCCAAACAACTAGAATTCCGCGCTATTCCCATATTTTTGTGTGTTATAGCCCACGCCTTCCGAGTGGTCCCGGGACCTCCTGACCCCTATCGCCTAAAATGTTTCCGGACTATCAAATACGACCTAAGGAACCATAGTATCCGCCTCGCCATGATCGTTCCTCATTTTTTGCGTTTTTCGGCCAAACAACTAGAATTCCGCGCGATTCCCATATTTTTGTGTGTTATAGCCCACGCCTTCCGAGTGGTCCCAGGACCTCCGGACCCCTATCGCCTAATATTTTTCCGGACTATCAAATAAGACCAAAGGAACCATAGTCACCGCCCTGCCAAGATCTTTCCACATTTTTTGTATGTTACTGAAAAAGATTTAGAATTTCGCCCGATTCCCATATTTTCGTGTGCTATACCCACGTATTCTGAGTGGTCCCAAGAGCCGCGGACCCCGATCGCCTAAAAGTTTTCCGGGCAATCAAATACGACCTAAGGAACCATATTATCCGCCCTTCCATGATCGTTCCTTATTTTTTGCGTTTTTCGGCCAAACAACTAGAATTCCGCGCGATTCCCATATTTTTGTGTGTTATATAGCCCACGCCTTCTGAGGGGTCCCGGGACCTCCGGACCCCGATCGCCTAAAAATTTTTCGGACTATCAAATACGACCTAAGGAACCAGAGTATCCGCCCCGCCATGATCGTTCCTCATGTTTTGCGTTTTTCGGCCAAACAACTAGAATTTCGCCCGATTCCCATATTTTCGTGCGCTATACCCACGCATTCCGAGTGGTCCCAAGAGATGCGGACCCCTATCGCCTAAAATTTTTCCGGACTATCAAATAAGACCTAAGGAACCATAGTCACCGCCCAGCCATGATCGTTTCTAGTTTTTTCCGTTTTTCGGCCAAAAAACTAGAATTCCGCACGATTCCCATATTTTCGTGTCCTATAGCCCACGCCTTCCAAGTAAACCTGGGAACTCCGGACCCCTATCGCCTAAAATTTTTCTGGGCTATCAAATACGACCTAAGGAATCATAGTAACCGCCCCGCGATCATCGTTTCTCATGTTTTGCATTTTTCGGCCAAAAAACTAGAATTACGCCCGATTCCCATATTTTCATGTGGTATACCCACGCCTTCCAAGTGGTCCGGGGAGCCGCGGACCCCGATCGCCTAAAATTTTTCCGGACTATCAAATACGACCTAAGGTACCATAGTCACCGCCCCACCATGATCGTTCCAAATGCTTTGCATTTTTCGGCCAAAAAATTAGAACTCCGCGCGATTTGCATATTTTCGTGTGCTATAGCTTACGCCTTCCGAGTGGTCCCGGGAGCCGTCGACCATGATCGCCTAAAATTTTCCGGGCCATCAAATACGACCTAAGGAACCATAGTCACTGCCCCGCCATGATCATTCCTCATTTATTGCATTTTTCGGCCAAAAAGCTAGAATTCCACTCGATTACCATATTTTTGTGTGCCCCACGCCTTCCGAGTGGGCCGGGCCGCCGGACTCGGATCGCCTAATATATTTTCTGGCCATAAATTAGGACCTAAGGAACCATAGTCACCGCCTCGCCATGATCATTCCTCATGTTTTGCATTTTTCGCCAAAAAACTACAATTCTGCTCGATTACCATATTTTTCTGTGCTATTGCCCACGCCTTCTGACTGAGCCGGGCTGCCGGACTCGGATCGCTAAAAATTTTTCGGGCCATCAATTTGGACCTAAGGAACCATAGTCACCGCTCGTTTCTCATTTTTTGCATTTTTGGCCAAAAAACTTGAATTCCGCCCGATTCCCATATTTTTGTGTGCTATCGCCCACGCCTTCAGAGTGGGTCGGGCCCCCCGGAGCCGGATCTCCTAAAAATTTTCCGGACTATCAAATATGACCTAAGGAACCATAGTCACCGCCCCGCCATAATCGTTCCTAGTCTTTTGCGTTTTTCAGCCAAAAAACTAGAATTCCGCGCGATTTCCATATTTTCGTGTGCTTCAGCCCACGCCTTCCAAGGGGTCCCGGGAACCCCGATCGCGTAAAAATTTTCCGGGCAATCAAATACGACCTAAGGAACCATAGTAACCACCCCGCCATGATCGTTCATCATTTTTTTCGTCTTTTGGCCAAACAACTAGAATTCTGCGCGATTCCCATATTTTTGTGCGTTATAGCCCACGCCTTCCGAGTGGTCCCGGGACCTCCTGACCCCTATTGCCTAAAATTTTTCCAGACTATCAAATACGACCTAAGGAACCATAGTATCCGCCCCGCCATGATCGTTCCTCATTTTTTGTGTTTTTCGGCCAGACAACTAGAATTCCGCGCGATTCCCATATTTTTGCGTGTTATAGCCCACGCCTTCCGAGTGGTCCCGGGACCTCCGGACCCCTATCACCTAATATTTTTCCGGACTATCAAATAAGACCAAAGGAACCATAGTCACCGCCCTGCCAAGATCTTTCCACATTTTTTGCATGTTACTGAAAAAGACCTAGAATTTCGCCCGATTCCCATATTTTCGTGTGCTATACCCACGCATTCCGAGTGGTCCCAAGAGCCGCGGACCCCGATCGCCTAACATTTTTTCGGGCAATCAAATACGACCTAAGGAACCATATTATCCGCCCTGCCATGATCGATCCTTATTTTTTGCGTTTTTCGGCCAAAAAACTAGAATTCCGCGCGATTCCCATCTTTTTGTGTGTTATAGCCCACGCCTTCCGAGGGGTCCCGGGAACTCCGGACCCCGATCGCCTAAAAATTTTCCGGACTATCAAATACGACCTAAGGAATCATAGTATCCGCCCCACCATGATCGTTCCTCATTTTTTGCATTTTTCGGCCAAACAACTAGAATTTCGCCCGATTCCCATATTTTCGTGCGCTATACCCACGCATTCCGAGTGGTCCCAAGAGATGCGGACCCCTATCGCCTAAAATTTTTCCGGACTATCAAATAAGACCTAAGGAACCATAGTCACCGCCCAGCCATGAACGTTTCTAGTTTTTTCCGTTTTTCGGCCAAAAAACTAGAATTCCGCACGATTCCCATATTTTCGTGTCCTATAGCCCACGCCTTCCAAGTAAACCCGGGAACTCCGGACCCCTATCGCCTAAAATTTTTCTGGGCTGTCAAATATGACCTAAGGAATCATAGTAACCGCCCCGCGATCATCGTTTCTCATGTTTTGCATTTTTCGGCCAAAAAACTAGAATTATGCCCGATTCCCACATTTTCGTGTGGTATACCCACGCCTTCCAAGTGGTCCGGGGAGCCGCGGACCCCGATCGCCTAAAATTTTTCCGGACTATCAAATACGACCTAAGGTACCATAGTCACCGCCCCACCATGATCGTTCCAAATGCTTTGCATTTTTCGGCCAAAAAACTAGAACTCCACGCGATTTGCATATTTTCGTGTGCTATAGCTTACGCCTTCCGAGTGGTCCCGGGAGCCGTCGACCATGATCGCCTAAAATTTTCCGGGCCATCAAATACGACCTAAGGAACCATAGTCACTGCCCCGCCATGATCATTCCTCATTTATTACGTTTTTCGGCCAAAAAGCTAGAATTCCACTCGATTACCATATTTTTGTGTGCCCCACGCCTTCCGAGTGGGCCGGGCCGCCGGACTCGGATCGCCTAATATATTTTCTGGCCATAAATTAGGACCTAAGGAACCATAGTCACCGCCTCGCCATGATCGTTCCTCATGTTTTGCATTTTTGGCCAAAAAACTACAATTCTGCTCGATTACCATATTTTTCAGTGCTATTGCCCACGCCTTCCGACTGGGCCGGGCTGCCGGACTCGGATCGCTAAAAATTTTTCGGGCCATCAATTTGGACCTAAGGAACCATAGTCACCGCTCGTTTCTCATTTTTTGCATTTTTGGCCAAAAACCTTGAATTCCGCCCGATTCCCATATTTTTGTGTGCTATCGCCCACGCCTTCAGAGTGGGTCGGGCCCCCCCGGAGCCGGATCTCCTTAAAATTTTCCGGACTATCAAATACGACCTAAGGAACCATAGTCACCGCCCCTCCGTAATCGTTCCTAGTCTTTTGCGTTTTTCAGCCAAAAAACTAGAATTCCGCGCGATTTCCATATTTTCGTGTGCTTCAGCCCACGCCTTCCAAGGGGTCCCGGGAACCCCGATCGCCTAAAAATTTTCCGGGCCATCAAATACGACTTAAGGAACCATAGTAACCACCCCGCCATGATCGTTCATCATTTTTTTCGTTTTTCGGCCAAACAACTAGAATTCTGCGCGATTCCCATATTTTTGTGCGTTATAGCCCACGCCTTCCGAGTGGTCTCGGGACCTCCTGACCCCTATTGCCTAAAATTTTTCCAGACTATCCAATACGACCTAAGGAACCATAGTATCCGCCCCGCCATGATCGTTCCTCATTTTTTGTGTTTTTCGGCCAGACAACTAGAATTCCGCGCGATTCCCATATTTTTGTGTGTTATAGCCCACGCCTTCCGAGTGGTCCCGGGACCTCCGGACCCCTATCGCCTAATATTTTTCCGGACTATCAAATAAGACCAAAGGAACCATAGTCACCGCCCTGCCAAGATCTTTCCACATTTTTTGCATGTTACTGAAAAAGACCTAGAATTTCGCCCGATTCCCATATTTTCGTGTGCTATACCCACGCATTCCGAGTGGTCCCAAGAGCCGCGGACCCCGATCGCCTAACATTTTTTCGGGCAATCAAATACGACCTAAGGAACCATATTATCCGCCCTGCCATGATCGATCCTTATTTTTTGCGTTTTTCGGCCAAAAAACTAGAATTCCGCGCGATTCCCATCTTTTTGTGTGTTATAGCCCACGCCTTCCGAGGGGTCCCGGGAACTCCGGACCCCGATCGCCTAAAAATTTTCCGGACTATCAAATACGACCTAAGGAATCATAGTATCCGCCCCACCATGATCGTTCCTCATTTTTTGCATTTTTCGGCCAAACAACTAGAATTTCGCCCGATTCCCATATTTTCGTGCGCTATACCCACGCATTCCGAGTGGTCCCAAGAGATGCGGACCCCTATCGCCTAAAATTTTTCCGGACTATCAAATAAGACCTAAGGAACCATAGTCACCGCCCAGCCATGAACGTTTCTAGTTTTTTCCGTTTTTCGGCCAAAAAACTAGAATTCCGCACGATTCCCATATTTTCGTGTCCTATAGCCCACGCCTTCCAAGTAAACCCGGGAACTCCGGACCCCTATCGCCTAAAATTTTTTCTGGGCTGTCAAATATGACCTAAGGAATCATAGTAACCGCCCCGCGATCATCGTTTCTCATGTTTTGCATTTTTCGGCCAAAAAACTAGAATTATGCCCGATTCCCACATTTTCGTGTGGTATACCCACGCCTTCCAAGTGGTCCGGGGAGCCGCGGACCCCGATCGCCTAAAATTTTTCCGGACTATCAAATACGACCTAAGGTACCATAGTCACCGCCCCACCATGATCGTTCCAAATGCTTTGCATTTTTCGGCCAAAAAACTAGAACTCCACGCGATTTGCATATTTTCGTGTGCTATAGCTTACGCCTTCCGAGTGGTCCCGGGAGCCGTCGACCATGATCGCCTAAAATTTTCCGGGCCATCAAATACGACCTAAGGAACCATAGTCACTGCCCCGCCATGATCATTCCTCATTTATTACGTTTTTCGGCCAAAAAGCTAGAATTCCACTCGATTACCATATTTTTGTGTGCCCCACGCCTTCCGAGTGGGCCGGGCCGCCGGACTCGGATCGCCTAATATATTTTCTGGCCATAAATTAGGACCTAAGGAACCATAGTCACCGCCTCGCCATGATCGTTCCTCATGTTTTGCATTTTTGGCCAAAAAACTACAATTCTGCTCGATTACCATATTTTTCAGTGCTATTGCCCACGCCTTCCGACTGGGCCGGGCTGCCGGACTCGGATCGCTAAAAATTTTTCGGGCCATCAATTTGGACCTAAGGAACCATAGTCACCGCTCGTTTCTCATTTTTTGCATTTTTGGCCAAAAAACTTGAATTCCGCCCGATTCCCATATTTTTGTGTGCTATCGCCCACGCCTTCAGAGTGGGTCGGGCCCCCCGGAGCCGGATCTCCTTAAAATTTTCCGGACTATCAAATACGACCTAAGGAACCATAGTCACCGCCCCTCCGTAATCGTTCCTAGTCTTTTGCGTTTTTCAGCCAAAAAACTAGAATTCCGCGCGATTTCCATATTTTCGTGTGCTTCAGCCCACGCCTTCCAAGGGGTCCCGGGAACCCCGATCGCCTAAAAATTTTCCGGGCCATCAAATACGACTTAAGGAACCATAGTAACCACCCCGCCATGATCGTTCATCATTTTTTTCGTTTTTCGGCCAAACAACTAGAATTCTGCGCGATTCCCATATTTTTGTGCGTTATAGCCCACGCCTTCCGAGTGGTCTCGGGACCTCCTGACCCCTATTGCCTAAAATTTTTCCAGACTATCCAATACGACCTAAGGAACCATAGTATCCGCCCCGCCATGATCGTTCCTCATTTTTTGTGTTTTTCGGCCAGACAACTAGAATTCCGCGCGATTCCCATATTTTTGTGTGTTATAGCCCACGCCTTCCGAGTGGTCCCGGGACCTCCGGACCCCTATCGCCTAATATTTTTCCGGACTATCAAATAAGACCAAAGGAACCATAGTCACCGCCCTGCCAAGATCTTTCCACATTTTTTGCATGTTACTGAAAAAGACCTAGAATTTCGCCCGATTCCCATATTTTCGTGTGCTATACCCACGCATTCCGAGTGGTCCCAAGAGCCGCGGACCCCGATCGCCTAACATTTTTTCGGGCAATCAAATACGACCTAAGGAACCATATTATCCGCCCTGCCATGATTGATCCTTATTTTTTGCGTTTTTCGGCCAAAAAACTAGAATTCCGCGCGATTCCCATCTTTTTGTGTGTTATAGCCCACGCCTTCCGAGGGGTCCCGGGAACTCCGGACCCCGATCGCCTAAAAATTTTCCGGACTATCAAATACGACCTAAGGAATCATAGTATCCGCCCCACCATGATCGTTCCTCATTTTTTGCATTTTTCGGCCAAACAACTAGAATTTCGCCCGATTCCCATATTTTCGTGCGCTATACCCACGTATTCCGAGTGGTCCCAAGAGATGCGGACCCCTATCGCCTAAAATTTTTCCGGACTATCAAATAAGACCTAAGGAACCATAGTCACCGCCCAGCCATGAACGTTTCTAGTTTTTTCCGTTTTTCGGCCAAAAAACTAGAATTCCGCACGATTCCCATATTTTCGTGTCCTATAGCCCACGCCTTCCAAGTAAACCCGGGAACTCCGGACCCCTATCGCCTAAAATTTTTCTGGGCTGTCAAATATGACCTAAGGAATCATAGTAACCGCCCCGCGATCATCGTTTCTCATGTTTTGCATTTTTCGGCCAAAAAACTAGAATTATGCCCGATTCCCACATTTTCGTGTGGTATACCCACGCCTTCCAAGTGGTCCGGGGAGCCGCGGACCCCGATCGCCTAAAATTTTTCCGGACTATCAAATACGACCTAAGGTACCATAGTCACCGCCCCACCATGATCGTTCCAAATGCTTTGCATTTTTCGGCCAAAAAACTAGAACTCCACGCGATTTGCATATTTTCGTGTGCTATAGCTTACGCCTTCCGAGTGGTCCCGGGAGCCGTCGACCATGATCGCCTAAAATTTTCCGGGCCATCAAATACGACCTAAGGAACCATAGTCACTGCCCCGCCATGATCATTCCTCATTTATTACGTTTTTCGGCCAAAAAGCTAGAATTCCACTCGATTACCATATTTTTGTGTGCCCCACGCCTTCCGAGTGGGCCGGGCCGCCGGACTCGGATCGCCTAATATATTTTCTGGCCATAAATTAGGACCTAAGGAACCATAGTCACCGCCTCGCCATGATCGTTCCTCATGTTTTGCATTTTTGGCCAAAAAACTACAATTCTGCTCGATTACCATATTTTTCAGTGCTATTGCCCACGCCTTCCGACTGGGCCGGGCTGCCGGACTCGGATCGCTAAAAATTTTTCGGGCCATCAATTTGGACCTAAGGAACCATAGTCACCGCTCGTTTCTCATTTTTTGCATTTTTGGCCAAAAAACTTGAATTCCGCCCGATTCCCATATTTTTGTGTGCTATCGCCCACGCCTTCAGAGTGGGTCGGGCCCCCCGGAGCCGGATCTCCTTAAAATTTTCCGGACTATCAAATACGACCTAAGGAACCATAGTCACCGCCCCTCCGTAATCGTTCCTAGTCTTTTGCATTTTTCAGCCAAAAAACTAGAATTCCGCGCAATTTCCATATTTTCGTGTGCTTCAGCCCACGCCTTCCAAGGGGTCCCGGGAACCCCGATCGCCTAAAAATTTTCCGGGCCATCAAATACGACTTAAGGAACCATAGTAACCACCCCGCCATGATCGTTCATCATTTTTTTCGTTTTTCGGCCAAACAACTAGAATTCTGCGCGATTCCCATATTTTTGTGCGTTATAGCCCACGCCTTCCGAGTGGTCTCGGGACCTCCTGACCCCTATTGCCTAAAATTTTTCCAGACTATCCAATACGACCTAAGGAACCATAGTATCCGCCCCGCCATGATCGTTCCTCATTTTTTGTGTTTTTCGGCCAGACAACTAGAATTCCGCGCGATTCCCATATTTTTGTGTGTTATAGCCCACGCCTTCCGAGTGGTCCCGGGACCTCCGGACCCCTATCGCCTAATATTTTTCCGGACTATCAAATAAGACCAAAGGAACCATAGTCACCGCCCTGCCAAGATCTTTCCACATTTTTTGCATGTTACTGAAAAAGACCTAGAATTTCGCCCGATTCCCATATTTTCGTGTGCTATACCCACGCATTCCGAGTGGTCCCAAGAGCCGCGGACCCCGATCGCCTAACATTTTTTCGGGCAATCAAATACGACCTAAGGAACCATATTATCCGCCCTGCCATGATCGATCCTTATTTTTTGCGTTTTTCGGCCAAAAAACAAGAATTCCGCGCGATTCCCATCTTTTTGTGTGTTATAGCCCACGCCTTCCGAGGGGTCCCGGGAACTCCGGACCCCGATCGCCTAAAAATTTTCCGGACTATCAAATACGACCTAAGGAATCATAGTATCCGCCCCACCATGATCGTTCCTCATTTTTTGCATTTTTCGGCCAAACAACTAGAATTTCGCCCGATTCCCATATTTTCGTGCGCTATACCCACGCATTCCGAGTGGTCCCAAGAGATGCGGACCCCTATCACCTAAAATTTTTCCGGACTATCAAATAAGACCTAAGGAACCATAGTCACCGCCCAGCCATGATCGTTTCTAGTTTTTTCCGTTTTTCGGCCAAAAAACTAGAATTCCGCACGATTCCCATATTTTCGTGTCCTATAGCCCATGCCTTCCAAGTAAACCCGGGAACTCCGGACCCCTATCGCCTAAAATTTTTCTGGGCTTTCAAATACGACCTAAGGAATCATAGTAACCGCCTCGCGATCATCGTTTCTCATGTTTTGCATTTTTCGGCCAAAAAACTAGAATTCCGCGCGATTTCCATATTTTCGTGTGCTTCAGCCCACGCCTTCCAAGGGGTCCCGGGAACCCCGATCGCCTAAAAATTTTCCGGACTATCAAATACGACCTAAGGTACCATAGTCACCTCCCCACCATGATCGTTCCAAATGCTTTGCATTTTTCGGCCAAAAAACTAGAACTCCGCGCGATTTGCATATTTTCGTGTGCTATAGCTTACGCCTTCCGAGTGGTCCCGGGAGCCGTCGACCATGATCGCCTAAAATTTTCCGGGCCATCAAATACGACCTAAGGAACCATAGTCACTGCGCCGCCATGATCATTCCTCATTTATTACGTTTTTCGGCCAAAAAGCTAGAATTCCACTCGATTACCATATTTTTGTGTGCCCCACGCCTTCCGAGTGGGCCGGGCCGCCGGACTCGGATCGCCTAATATATTTTCTGGCCATAAATTAGGACCTAAGGAACCATAGTCACCGCCTCGCCATGATCGTTCCTCATGTTTTGCATTTTTGGCCAAAAAACTACAATTCTGCTCGATTACCATATTTTTCTGTGCTATTGCCCACGCCTTCCGACTGGGCCGGGCTGCCGGACTCGGATCGCTAAAAACTTTTCGGGCCATCAATTTGGACCTAAGGAACCATAGTCACCGCTCGTTTCTCATTTTTTGCATTTTTGGCCAAAAAACTTGAATTCCGCCCGATTCCCATATTTTTGTGTGCTATCGCCCACGCCTTCAGAGTGGGTCGGGCCCCCCGGAGCCGGATCTCCTAAAATTTTCCGGACTATCAAATACGACCTAAGGAACCATAGTCACCGCCCTTCCGTAATCGTTCCTAGTCTTTTGCGTTTTTCAGCCAAAAAACTAGAATTCCGCGCGATTTCCATATTTTCGTGTGCTTCAGCCCACGCCTTCCAAGGGGTCCCGGGAACCCCGATCGCCTAAAAATTTTCCGGGCCATCAAATACGACCTAAGGAACCATAGTAACCACCCCGCCATGATCGTTCATCATTTTTTTCGTTTTTCGGCCAAACAACTAGAATTCTGCGCGATTCCCATATTTTTGTGCGTTATAGCCCACGCCTTCCGAGTGGTCCCGGGACCTCCTGACCCCTATTGCCTAAAATTTTTCCAGACTATCAAATACGACCTAAGGAACCATAGTATCCGCCCCGCCATAATCGTTCCTCATTTTTTGTGTTTTTCTGCCAGACAACTAGAATTCCGCGCGATTCCCATATTTTTGTTTGTTATAGCCCACGCCTTCCGAGTGGTCCCGGGACCTACGGACCCCTATCGCCTAATATTTTTCCGGACTATCAAATAAGACCAAAGGAACCATAGTCACCGCCCTGCCAAGATCTTTCCACATTTTTTGCATGTTACTGAAAAAGACCTAGAATTTCGCCCGATTCACATATTTTCGTGTGCTATACCCACGCATTCCGAGTGGTCCCAAGAGCCGCGGACCCCGATCGCCTAACATTTTTTCGGGCAATCAAATACGACCTAAGGAACCATATTATCCGCCCTGCCATGATCGATCCTTATTTTTTGCGTTTTTCGGCCAAAAAACTATAATTTCACGTGATTCCCATCTTTTTGTGTGTTATAGCCCACGCCTTACGAGGGGTCCCGGGAACTCCGGACCCCGATCGCCTAAAAATTTTCCGGACTATCAAATACGACCTAAGGAATCATAGTATCCGCCCCACCATGATCGTTCCTCATTTTTTGCATTTTTCGGCCAAACAACTAGAATTTCGCCCGATTCCCATATTTTCGTGCGCTATACCCACGCATTCCGAGTGGTCCCAAGAGACGCGGACCTCTATCGCCTAAAAATTTTCCGGACTATCAAATAAGACCTAAGGAACCATAGTCACCGCCCAGCCATGATCGTTCCTAGTTTTTTCCGTTTTTCGGCCAAAAAACTAGAATTCCGCGCGATTCCCATATTTTCGTATCCTATAGCCCACGCCTTCCAAGTGAACCCGGGAACTATGGACCCCTATCGCCTAAAATTTTTCCAGACTATCAAATACGACCTAAGGAACCATAGTCACCGCCCAGCCATGATCATTCCTCATTTGTAGCATTTTTCGGCCAAAAAACTAGAATTCCGCCCGATTACAATATTTTTGTGTGCTATTGCCCACCCTTCCAAGTGGTTCCGGGACCCCCGGACCCCGATCGCCTAAAATTTTTTCGGGCTGTCAAATACGACCTAAGGAACCATTGTAACTGCCCCGCGATCATCGTTTCTCATTTTTTGCATTTTTCGGCCAAAAAACTAGAATTACGCCCGATTCCCATATTTTCGTGTGCTATACCCACGCCTTCCAAGTGGTCCGGGGAGCCGCGGTCCCCGATCGCCTAAAATTTTTCCGGACTATCAAATGCGACCTAAGGTACCATAGTCACCGCCCCACCATCATCGTTTCAAATGCTTTGCATTTTTCGCCCAAAAAACTAGAACTCCGCGCGATTTGCATATTTTCGTGTGCTATAGATTACGCCTTCCGAGTGGTCCCGGGAGCCGTGGACCCCGATCGCCTAAAATTTTCCGGGCCATCAAATACGACCTAAGGAACCATAGTCACCGCCCCGCCATGATCGTTCCTCATTTATTGCGTTTTTCGGCCAAAAAACTAGAATTCCGCTCGATTACCATATTTTTGTGTGCCCCACGCCTTCTGAGTGGGCCGAGCCGCCGGACTCGGATCGCATAAAAAATTTTCGGGCTATCAATTAGGACCTAAGGAACCATATTCACCGCCTCGCTATGATCGTTCCACATGTTTTGCATTTTTTGCATTTTTTAGCCAAAAACTAGAATTCTGCTCGATTACCATATTTTTGTGTGCTATTGCCCACGCCTTTCGAGTGGGCCGGCCCGCCGGACTCGGATCGGCTAAAAAAATTTTGGGCCAGAAATTAGGACCTATGGAACCATAGTCACCGCCTCGCCCTGATCGTTTCTCATTTTTTGCATTTTTGGCCAAAAAACTAGAATTCCGCCCGATTCCCATATTTTTGTGTGCTATCGCCCACGCCTTCCGAGTGGGTCGGCCCCCCCGGAGCCGGATCGCCTAAAAATTTTCTGGACTATCAAATACGACCTAAGGAACCATAGTCACCGCCCCACCATGATTGTTCCTTGTCTTTTGCGTTTTCCAGCCAAAAAACTAAAATTTCGCGCGATTTCCATATTTTTGTGTGCTTTAGCCCACGCCTTCCAAGGGGTCCCGGGAACCCCGAACCCTGATCGCCTAAAAATTTTCCGGGCTATCAAATACGACCTAAGGAACCATAGTAACCACCCCGCCATGATTGTTCCTCATTTTTTGCATTTTCGGCCAAACAACAAGAATTCTGCGCGATTCCTATATTTTTGTGTGTTATAGCCCACGCCTTCCGAGTGGTCCCGGGACCTCCTGACCCCTATCGCCTAAAACTTTTTCAGACTATCAAATACGACCTAAGGAACCATAGTATCCGCCCCGCCATGTTCGTTCCTCATTTTTTGTGTTTTTCGGCCAGACAACTAGAATTCCGCGCGATTCCCATATTTTTGTGTGTTATAGCCCACGCCTTACGAGTGGTCCCGGGACCTCCGGACCCCTATCGCCTAATATTTTTCCGGACTATCAAATAAGACCAAAGGAACCATAGTCACCGCCCTGCCATGATCTTTCCACATTTTTTGCATGTCACTGAAAAAGACCTAGAATTTCGCCCGATTCCCATATTTTCGTGTGCTAAACCCACGCATTCCGAGTGGTACCAAGAGCCGCGGACCCCGATCGCCTAAAATTTTTCCGGGCAATCAAATACGACCTAAGGAACCATATTATCCGCCCTGCCATGATCGTTCCTTATTTTTTGCGTTTTTCGGCCAAACAACTAGAATTCCGCGCGATTCCCATATTTTTGTAGCCCACGCCTTCCGAGTGGTCCCGGGACCTCCTGACCCCTATCGCCTAAAACTTTTCCGGACTATCAAATACGACCTAAGGAACCATAGTATCCGCCCCGCCATGTTCGTTCCTCATTTTTTGTGTTTTTCGGCCAGACAACTAGAATTCGGCGCGATTCCCATATTTTTGTGTGTTATAGCCCACGCCTTACGAGTGGTCCCGGGACCTCCGGACCCCTATCGCCTAATATTTTTCCGGACTATCAAATAAGACCAAAGGAACCATAGCCACCGCCCTGCCAAGATCTTTCCACATTTTTTGCATGTTACTGAAAAAGACCTAGAATTTCGCCCGATTCCCATTTTTTCGTGTGCTATACCCACGCATTCCGAGTGGTCCCAAGAGCCGCGGACCCCGATCGCCTCAAATTTTTCCGGGCAATCAAATATGACCTAAGGAACCATATTATCTGCCCTACCATGATCGTTCCTTATTTTTTGCGTTTTTCGGCCAAACAACTAGAATTCCACGCGATTCCCATATTTTTGTGTGTTATAGCCCACGCCTTCCGAGGGTTCCCGGGACCTCCGGATCCCGATCGCCTAAAAATTTTCCGGACTATCAAATACGACCTAAGGAACCATAGTATCCGCCCCGCCATGATCGTTCCTCATTTTTTGCGTTTTTCGGCCAAACAACTAGAATTTCGCCCGATTCCCATATTTTCGTGTGCTAGACCCACGCATTCCGAGTGGTCCCAAGAGACGCGGACCCCTATCGCCTAAAATTTTTTCGGACTATCAAATAAGACCTAAGGAACCATAGTCACCGCCCAGCCATGATCGTTCCTAGTTTTTTCCATTTTTCGGCCAAAAAACTAGAATTCCGCGCGATTCCCTTATTTTCGTGTCCTATAGCCCACGCCTTCCAAGTCAACCCGGGAACTCCGGACCCCTATCGCCTAAAATTTTTCCGGACTATCAAATACGACCTAAGGAACCATAGTCACCACCCAGCCATGATCATTCCTCATTTGTTGCATTTTTCGGCCAAAAAACTAGAATTCCGCCCGATTACAATATTTTTGTGTGCTATTGCCCACCCTTCCAAGTGGTTCCGGGACCCCCGGACCCCGATCGCCTAAATATTTTCCGGGCCGTCAAATACGACCTAAGGAACCATAGTAACCGCCCCGCGATCATCGTTTCTCATTTTTTGCACTTTTCGGCCAAAAAACTAGAATTACGCCCGATTCCCATATTTTCGTGTGCTATACCCACGCCTTCCAAGTGGTCCGGTGAGCCGCGGACCCCGATCGCCTAAAATTTTTTCGGACTATCAAATACGACCTAAGGTACCATAGTCACCGCCCCACCATCATCATTTCAAATGCTTTGCATTTTTCGGCCAAAAAACTAGAACTCCGCGCGATTTGCATATTTTCGTGTGCTATAGCTTACGCCTTCCGAGTGGTCCCGGGAGCCGTAGACCCCGATCGCCTAAAATTTTCCGGGCCATCAAATACGACCTAAGGAACCATAGTCACCGCCCCGCCATGATTGTTCCTCATTTATTGCGTTTTTCGGCCAAAAAACTAGAATTCCGCTCGATTACCATATTTTTGTGTGCCCCACGCCTTCTGAGTGGGCCGAGCCGCCGTACTCGGATCGCATAAAAAATTTTCGGGCTATCAATTAGGACCTAAGGAACCATAGTCACCGCCACGCCATGATCATTCCACATGTTTTGCATTTTTTGCATTTTTTAGCCAAAAACTAGAATTCTGCTCGATTACCATATTTTTGTGTGCTATTGCCCACGCCTTCCGAGTGGGCCGGGCCGCCGGACTCGGATCGGCTAAAAAGATTTTTGGCCAGAAATTAGGACCTACGGAACCATAGTCACCGCCTCGCCCTGATCGTTTCTCATTTTTTGCATTTTTGGCCAAAAAACTAGAATTCCGCCCGATTCCCATATTTTTGTGTGCTATCGCCCACGCCTTCCGAGTGGGTCGGCCCCCCAGAGCCGGATCGCCTAAAAATTTTCCGGACTATCAAATACGACCTATGGAACCATAGTCACCGCCCCACCATGATTGTTCTTAGTCTTTTGCGTTTTCCAGCCAAAAAACTAGAATTCCGCGCGATTTCCATATTTTCGTGTGCTTTAGCCCCCGCCTTCCAAGGGGTCCCGGGAACCCCGAACCCTGATCGCCTAAAAATTTTCCGGGCCATCAAATACGACCTAAGGAACCATAGTAACCACCCCGCCATGATTGTTCCTCATTTTTTGCATTTTTCGGCCAAACAACTAGAATTCTGCGCGATTCTCATATTTTTGTGTGTTATAGCCCACGCCTTCCGAGTGGTCCCGGGACCTCCTGACCCGTATCGCCTAAAACTTTTTCAGACTATCAAATACGACCTAAGGAACCATAGTATCCGCCCCGCCATGTTCGTTCCTCATTTTTTGTGTTTTTCGGCCAGACAACTAGAATTCCGCGCGATTCCCATATTTTTGTGTGTTATAGCCCACGCCTTACGAGTGGTCCCGGGACCTCCGGACCCCTATTGCCTTATATTTTTCCGGACTATCAAATAAGACCAAGGGAACCATAGTCACCGCCCTGCCAAGATCTTTCCACATTTTTTGCATGTTACTGAAAAAGACCTAGAATTTCGCCCGATTCCCTTATTTTCGTGTGCTATACCCACGCATTCTGAGTGGTCCCAAGAGCCGCGGACCCCGATCGCCTAAAATTTTTCCGGGCAATCAAATACGACCTAAGGAACCATATTATCCGCCCTGCCATGATCGTTCCTTATTGTTTGCGTTTTTCGGCCAAACAACTAGAATTCCGCGCGATTCCCATATTTTTGTAGCCCACGCCTTCCGAGTGGTCCCGGGACCTCCTGACCCCTATCGCCTGAAACTTTTCCGGACTATCAAATACGACCTAAGGAACCATAGTATCCGCCCCGCCATGTTCGTTCCTCATTTTTTGTGTTTTTCGGCCAGACAACTAGAATTCGGCGCGATTCCCATATTTTTGTGTGTTATAGCCCACGCCTTACGAGTGGTCCCGGGACTCCGGACCCCTATCGCCTAATATTTTTTCGGACTATCAAATAAGACCAAAGGAACCATAGTTACCGCCCTGCCAAGATCTTTCCACATTTTTTGCATGTTACTGAAAAAGACCTAGAATTTTGCCCGATTCCCATATTTTCGTGTGCTATACCCACGCATTCCGAGTGGTCCCAAGAGCCGCGGACCCCGATCGCCTAAAATTTTTTCGGGCAATCAAATACGACCTACGGAACCATATTATCTGCCCTGCCATGATCGTTCCTTATTTTTTGCGTTTTTCGGCCAAACAACTAGAATTCCGCACGATTCCCATATTTTTGTGTGTTATAGCCCACGCCTTCCGAGGGTTCCCGGGACCTCCGGACCCCGATCGCCTAAAAATTTTCCGGACTATCAAATACGACCTAAGGAACCATAGTATCCGCCCCGCCATGATCGTTCCTCATTTTTTGCGTTTTTCGGCCAAACAACTAGAATTTCGCCCGATTCCCATATTTTCGTGTGCTATACCCACTCATTCCGAGTGGTCCCAAGAGACGCAGACCCCTATCGCCTAAAATTTTTCCGGACTATCAAATAAGTCCTAAGGAACCATAGTCACCGCCCAGCCATGATCGTTCCTAGTTTTTTCCGTTTTTCGGCCAAAAAACTAGAATTCCGCGCGATTCCCATATTTTCGTGTCCTATAGCCCACGCCTTCCAAGTCAACCCGGGAACTCCGGACCCCTATCGCCTAAAATTTTTCCAGACTATCAAATACGACCTAAGGAACCATAGTCACCGCCCAGCCATGATCATTCCTCATTTGTTGCATTTTTCGGCCAAAAAACTAGAATTCCGCCCGATTACAATATTTTTGTGTGCTATTGCCCACCCTTCCAAGTGGTTCCGGGACCCCCGGACCCCGATCGCCTAAAATTTTTCCGGGCCGTCAAATACGACCTAAGGAACCATAGTAACCGCCCCGCCATCATCGTTTCTCATTTTTTGCATTTTTCGGCCAAAAAACTAGAATTACGCCCGATTCCCATATTTTCGTGTGCTATACCCACGCCTTCCAAGTGGTCCGGGGAGCCGCGGACCCCGATCGCCTAAAATTTTTCCGGACTATCAAATACGACCTAAGGTACCATAGTCACCGCCCCACCATGATCGTTCCAAATGCTTTATATTTTTCGGCCAAAAAACTAGAACTCCGGGCGATTTGCATATTTTCGTGTGCTATTGCTTACGCCTTCCGAGTGGTCCCGGGAGCCGTGGACCCCGATCGTCTAAAATTTTCCGGGCCATCAAATACGACCTAAGGAACCATAGTCACCGCCCCGTCATGATCGTTCCTCAATAAGTGCATTTTCCGGCCAAAAAACTAGAATTCCGCTCGATTACCATATTTTTTTGTGCTATTGCCCACGCCTTCCGAGTGGTCCCGGGACCTCCGGACCCCTATCGCCTAATATTTTTCCGGACTATCAAATAAGACCAAAGGAACCATAGTCACCGCCGTGCCAAGATCTTTCCACAGTTTTTGCATGTTACTGAAAAAGACCTAGAATTTTGCCCGATTCCCATATTTTCGTGTGCTATACCCACGCATTCCGAGTGGTCCCAAGAGTCGCGGAGCCCGATCGCTTAAAATTTTTCCGGGCCGTCAAATACGACCTAAGGAACCATAGTAACCACCCCGCCATGATCGTTCCTCATTTTTTGCGTTTTTCGGCCAAACAACTAGAATTCCGCGCTATTCCCATATTTTTGTATGTTATAGCCCATGCCTTCCAAGGGGCTTCCGGGAACCCCGAACCCCGATCGCCTAAAACATTTCCGGGCCATCAAATACGACCTAAGGAACCATAGTAACCACCCCGCCATGATCGTTCCTCATTTTTTGCATTTTTCGGCCAAACAACTAGAATTCCGCGCCATTCCTATATTTTTGTGTGTTATAGCTTACGCCTTCCGAGTGGTCCCGGGAGCCGTGGACCCTGATCGCCTAAAATTTTCCGGGCCATCAAATACGACCTAAGGAACCATAGTCACCGCCCAGCCATGATCGTTCCTCATTTATTGCATTTTTCGGCCAAAAAACTAGAATTCCGCTCGATTACCATATTTTTGTGTGCCCCACGCCTTCCGAGTGGGCTGGGCCGCCGGACTCGGATCGCCTAAAAAATTTTCGGGCCATCAATTAGGACCTAAGGAACCATAGTCACTGCCTCGCCAAGAATGTTACTCATTTTTTTGCATTTTTTGGCCAAAAAACTAGAATTCCGCCCGATTTCCATATTTTTGTGTGCTATCCCCCACGCCTTCCGAGTGGGTCGGGCCCCCGGAGCCGGATCTCCTAAAAATTTTCCGGACTATCAAATACGACCTAAGGCACCATAGTCACCGCCCCGCCATGATCCTTCTTAGTCTTTTGTGTTTTTCAGCCAAAAAACTAGAATTTCGCACGATTTCCATATTTTCGTGTGCTTTAGCCCATGCCTTCCAAGGGGTCCCGGGAACCCCGAACCCCGATCGCCTAAAAAATTTTTGGGCCATTAAATACGACCTAAGGAACCATAGTAACCACCCCGCCATGATCGTTCCTCATTTTTTGCATTTTTCGGCCAAACAACTAGAATTCCGCGCGATTCCCATATTTTTGTGTGTTATAGCCCACGCCTTCAGAGTGGTCCCGGGACCTCCGGACCCCTAGCGCCTAATATTTTTCTGGACTATCAAATAAGACCAAAGGAACCATAGCCACCGCCCAGCCATGATCATTCCTCATTTGTTGCATGTTTCGGCTAAAAAACTAGAATTTCGCCAGATTACAATATTTTTGTGTGCTATTTGCCCACCCTTCCAAGTGGTTCCGGGACCCCCGGACGCCGATCGTCTAAAATTTTCCGGGCCATCAAATACGACCTAAGGAACCATAGTCACCGCCCCGTCATGATCGTTCCTCAATAAGTGCATTTTCCGGCCAAAAAACTAGAATTCCGCTCGATTACCATATTTTTTTGTGCTATTGCCCACGCCTTCCGAGTGGTCCCGGGACCTCCGGACCCCTATCGCCTAATATTTTTCCGGACTATCAAATAAGACCAAAGGAACCATAGTCACCGCCGTGCCAAGATCTTTCCACAGTTTTTGCATGTTACTGAAAAAGACCTAGAATTTTGCCCGATTCCCATATTTTCGTGTGCTATACCCACGCATTCCGAGTGGTCCCAAGAGTCGCGGAGCCCGATCGCTTAAAATTTTTCCGGGCCGTCAAATACGACCTAAGGAACCATAGTAACCACCCCGCCATGATCGTTCCTCATTTTTTGCGTTTTTCGGCCAAACAACTAGAATTCCGCGCGATTCCCATATTTTTGTATGTTATAGCCCATGCCTTCCAAGGGCTTCCGGGAACCCCGAACCCCGATCGCCTAAAACATTTCCGGGCCATCAAATACGACCTAAGGAACCATAGTAACCACCCCGCCATGATCGTTCCTCATTTTTTGCATTTTTCGGCCAAACAACTAGAATTCCGCGCCATTCCTATATTTTTGTGTGTTATAGCTTACGCCTTCCGAGTGGTCCCGGGAGCCGTGGACCCTGATCGCCTAAAATTTTCCGGGCCATCAAATACGACCTAAGGAACCATAGTCACCGCCCAGCCATGATCGTTCCTCATTTATTGCATTTTTCGGCCAAAAAACTAGAATTCCGCTCGATTACCATATTTTTGTGTGCCCCACGCCTTCCGAGTGGGCTGGGCCGCCGGACTCGGATCGCCTAAAAAATTTTCGGGCCATCAATTAGGACCTAAGGAACCATAGTCACTGCCTCGCCAAGAATGTTACTCATTTTTTTGCATTTTTTGGCCAAAAAACTAGAATTCCGCCCGATTTCCATATTTTTGTGTGCTATCCCCCACGCCTTCCGAGTGGGTCGGGCCCCCGGAGCCGGATCTCCTAAAAATTTTCCGGACTATCAAATACGACCTAAGGCACCATAGTCACCGCCCCGCCATCATCGTTTCTCATTTTTTGCGTTTTTCGACCAAACAACTAGAATTCCGCACGATTCCCATATTTTTGTGTGTTATAGCCCACGCCTTGCGAGTGGTCCCGGGTCCTCTGGACCCCTATCGCCTAATATTTTTTCGGATTATCAAATAAGACCAAAGGAACCATAGTCACCGCCCTACCAAGATGTTTCCACATGTTTTGCATGTTACTGAAAAAGACCTAGAATTTTGCCCGATTCCCATATTTTCGTGTGCTATACCCACGCATTCCGAGTAGTCCCAAGAGCCGCGGACCCCGATCGCCTAACATTTTTCCGGGCAATCAAATACGACCTAAGGAACCATAGTATCCGCCCCGCCACGATCGTTCCTTATTTTTTGCGTTTTTCGGCCAAACAACTAGAATTCCGCGCGATTCCCATATTTTTGTGTGTTATAGCCCACACCTTCCGAGTGGTACCAGGACCTCCGGACCCCTATCGCCTAAAATTTTTCCGGACTATCAAATACGACCTAAAGAACCATAGTATCCGCCCCGCCAGGATCGTTCCTCATTTTTTACGTTTTTCGGCCAAACAAGTAGAATTCCGCGCAATTCCCATATTTTCGTGTCCTATAGCCTACGCCTTCCAAGTGAACCCGGGAAATCCGGACACCTATCGCCTAAAATTTTTCCGGACTATCAAATACGACCTAAGGAACCATAGTCAACCCCCAGCCACGATCATTCCTCATTTGTTGCATTTTTCGGCCAAAAAACTAGAATTTCGCCCGATTCCCATATTTTCGTGTGCTATACGCACTCCTTCCAAGTGGTCCGGGGAGCCACGGACCCCGATCGCCTAAAATTTTTCCGGACTATCAAATACGACCTAAGTTACCATAGTCACCGCCCCACCATGATCGTTCCAAATGCTTTGCATTTTTCGGCGAAAAAACTAGAACTCCGCGCGATTTGCATATTTTCGTGTGCTATAGCTTACGCCTTCCGAGTGGTCCCGGGAGCCGTGGACCCCGATTGCCTAAAATTTTCCGGGCCATCAAATACGACCTAAGGAACCATAGTCACCGCCCCGCCATGATCGTTCCTCATTTATTGCGTTTTTTGGCCAAAAAACTAGAATTCCGCTCGATTACCATATTTTTGTGTGCCCCACGCCTTCCGAGTGGGCTGGGCCGCCGGACTCGGATCGCCTAAAAATTTTACGAAGTATCAAATATGACCTAAGGAACCATAGTCACCGCCCCGCCATGATCCTTTCTAGTCTTTTGCATTTTTCAGCCAAAAAACTAGAATTCCGCGCGATTTCCATATTTTCGTGTGCTTTAGCTCATGCCTTCCAAGGGGTCCCGGGAACCCCGAACCCCGATCGCCTAAATATTTTCCGGGCCATCAAATACGACATAAGGAACCATAGTAACCACCCCGCCATGATCGTTCCTCATTTTTTGCGTTTTTCGGCCAAACAACTAGAATTCCGCGCTATTCCCATATTTTTGTGTGTTATAGCCCACGCCTTCCAAGGGCTTCCGGGAACCCCGAACCCCGATCGCCTAAAAATTTTCCGGGCCATCAAATACGACCTAAGGAACCATAGTAACTACCCTGCCATGATCGTTCCTCATTTTTTGCATTTTTCGGCCAAACAACTAGAATTCCGCGCATTTCCCATATTTTTGTGTGTTATAGCCCACGCCTTCCGAGTGGTCCCGGGACCTCCGGACCCCTATCGCCTAATATTTTTCCGGACTATCAAATAAGACCAAAGGAACCATAGCCACCGCCCAGCCATGATCAATCCTCATTTTTTCCGTTTTTCGGCAAAATAACTAGAATTCCGCCCTTCCAAGTGGTTCCGTGACCCCCGGACGCCGATCGTCTAAAATTTTTCCGGGCCGTCAAATACGACCTAAGGAACCATACTAACCACCCCGCCATCATCATTTCTCATTTTTTGCATTTTTCGGCCAAAAAACTAGAATTACGCCCGATTCCCATATTTTCGTGTGCTACGCCTTCCAAGTGGCCCGAGGAGCCGCGGACCCCTATCGCCTAAAATATTTCCGGACTATCAAATAAGACCAAAGGAACCATAGTCACCGCCCAGCCATGATCATTCCTCATTTGTTGCATTTTTCGGCCAAAAACCTAGAATTCCGCCCGATTACAATATTTTTGTGTGCTATTGCCCACCCTTCCAAGTGGTTCCGGGACCCCGGACCCCGATCGCCTAAAATTTTTCCGGGCCGTCAAATACGACCTAAGGAACCATAGTAACCGCCCCGCCATCATCGTTTCTCATTTTTTGCATTTTTCGGCCAAACAACTAGAATTCCGCGTGATTCCCATATTTTTGTGTGTTATAGCCCACGCCTTCCGAGTGGTCCCGGGTCCTCCGGACCCCTATCGCCTAATATTTTTCCGGACTATCAAATAAGACCAAAGGAACTATAGTCACCGCCCTGCCAAGATTTTTCCACATTTTTTGCATGTTACTGAAAAAAGACCTAGAATTTTGCCCGATTCCCATATTTTCGTGTGCTATACCCACGCATTCCGAGTGGTCCCAAGAGCCGCGGACCCCGATCGCCTAACATTTTTCCGGGCCATCAAATACGATATAAGGAACCATAGTAACCACCCCGCCATGATCGTTCCTCATTTTTTGCGTTTTTCGGTCAAACAACTAGAATTCCGCGCGATTCTCATATTTTTGTGTGTTATAGCCCACGCCTTGCAAGTGAACCCGGGAAATCCGGACACTTATCGCCTAAAATTTTTCCGGACTATCAAATACGACCTAAGGAACCATAGTCACCGCCCAGCCATTATCATTCCTCATTTGTTGCGTTTTTCGGCCAAAAAACTAGAATTCCGCCCGATTACAATATATTTGTGTGCTATTGCCCACGCCTTTCGAGTGGTCCAGGGACCTACGGACCCCTATCGCCTAAATTTTTTCCGGACTATCAAATACGACCTAAGGAACTATAGTATCCGTCCCACCATGATCGTTCCTCATTTTTTGCATTTTTCGGCCAAACAACAAGGATTCCGCGCCATCCCATATTTTTGTGTGTTATAGCCCACTCCTTCCGAGTGGTCCCGGGTCTCCGGACCCCTATCGCCTAAAATTTTTCCGGACTATCAAATAAGACCTAAGGAACCATAGTCACCGCCCAGCCTTGATCGTTCCTAGTTTTTTCTATTTTTCGGCCAAAAAACTAGAATTCCGCACGATTCCCATATTTTCATGTCCCATAGCCCACGCCTTCCAAGTGAACCTGGGAACTCCGGACCCCTATCGCCTAAAATTTTTTCGTATTATCAAATACAACCTAAGGAACCATAGTCGCCGTCCAGCCATGATCATTCCTCATTTGTTGCGTTTTTCGGCCAAAAAACTAGAATTTCGCCCGATTACAATATTTTTGTGTGCTATTGCCCAACCTTCCAAGTGGTTCCGGGACCCTCGGACCCCGATCGCCTAAAAATTTTTTGGGCCATCAAATACGACCTAAGGAACCATAGTAACCACCCCGCCATCATCGTTTCTCATTTTTTGCATTTTTCGGCCAAAAAACTAGAATTACGCCCGATTCCCATATTTTCGTGTGCTATACCCTCGCCTTCCAAGTGGTCCCGGGGAGCAGCAAACCCCGATCGCCTAAAATTTTTCCGGACTATCAAATAAGACCAAAGGAACCATAGTCACCGCCCATCCATGATCATTCCTCATTTGTTGCATTTTTCGGCCAATAAACTAGAATTCCGCCCGATTACAATATTTTTGTGTGCTATTGCCCACCCTTCCAAATGGTTCCGGGACCCTCGGACCCCGATCGCCTAAAATTTTTCCGGGCCGTCAAATATGACCTAAGGAACCATAGTAACCGCCCCGCCATCATCGTTTCTCATATTTTTCTTTTTTCGGCCAAACAACTAGAATTCCGCGCGATTCCCATAATTTTGTGTGTTATAGCCCACGCCTTCCGAGTGGTCCCGGGACCTCCGGACCCCTATCGCCTAATATTTTTCCGGACTATCAAACAAGACCAAAGGAATCATAGTCACCTCCCTGCCAAGATGTTTCCACATTCTTTGCATGTTACTGAAAAAGACCTAGAATTTTGCCCGATTCCCATATTTTCGTGTGCTATACCCACGCATTCCGAGTGGTCCCAAGAGCCGCGGACCCCGATCGCCTAAAATTTTTCCGGGCAATCAAATAAGAACTAAGGAACCATAGTATCCGCCCTGCCATGATCGTTCCTTATTTTTTGCGTTTTTCGGCCAAACAACTAGAATTCCGCGCGATTCCCATATTTTGGTGTGTTATAGCCCACACCTTCCGAGTGGTCTCGGGACCTCCGGACCCCTATCGCCTAAAAATTTTCCGGACTATCAAATACGACCTAAGGAACCATAGTAACCGCCCGCCATCATCATTTCTCATTTTTTGCATTTTTCGGCCAAAAAACTAGAATTACGCCCGATTCCCATATTTTCGTGTGCTATACCCACTCCTTCCAAGTGGTCCGGGGAGCCACGGACCCCGATCGCCTAAAATTTTTCCGGACTATCAAATACGACCTAAGGTACCATAGTCACCGCCCCACAATGATCGTTCCAAATGCTTTGCATTTTTCGGCCAAAAACCTAGAACTCCGCGCGATTTGCATATTTTCGTGTGCTATAGCTTACGCCTTCCGAGTGGTCCCGGGAGCCGTGGACCCTGATCGCCTAAAATTTTCCGGGCCATCAAATACGACCTAAGGAACCATAGTCACTACCCCGCCATGATCGTTCCTCATTTATTGCGTTTTTCGGCCAAAAAACTAGAATTCCGCTCGATTACCATATTTATGTGTGCCCTACGCCTTCCGAGTGGGCCGGGCCGCCGGACTCGGATCGCCTAAAAACTTTTCGGGCCATCAATTAGGACCTAAGGAACCATAGTCACCGCCTCGCCAAGATCATTCCTCATTTTTTTGCATTGTTTGGCCAAAAAACTAGAATTTCGCCCGATTCCCATATTTTTGTGTGCTATCCCCCACGCCTTCCGAGTGGGTCGGGCCCCCCGGAGCCGGATCGCCTAAAAATTTTCCGGACTATCAAATACGACCTAAGGAACCATAGTCACCGCCCCGCCATGATTCTTCCTAGTCTTTTGCATTTTTCAGCCAAAAAACTAGAATTCCGCGCGATTTCCATATTTTCGTGTGCTTTAGCCCATGCCTTACAAGGGGTCCTGGGAACCCCGAACCCCGATCGCCTAAAAATTTTCCGGGCCATCAAATACGACATAAGGAACCATAGTAACCACCCCGCCATGATCGTTCCTCATTTTTTGCGTTTTTCGGCCAAACAACTAGAATTCCGCGCGATTCCCATATTTTTGTGTGTTATAGCCCACGCCTTCCAAGGGCTTCCGGGAACCCCGAACCCCGATCGCCTAAAAATTTTCCGGGCCATCAAATACGACCTAAGGAACCATAGTAACTACCCTGCCATGATCGTTCCTCATTTTTTGCATTTTTCGGCCAAACAACTAGAATTCCGCGCGATTCCCATATTTTTGTGTGTTATAGCCCACGCCTTCCGAGTGGTCCCGGGACCTCCGGACCCCTATCGCCTAATATTTTTCCGGACTATCAAATAAGACCAAAGGAACCATAGCTACCGCCCAGCCATGATTAATCCTCATTTGTTCCGTTTTTCAGCCAAAAAACTAGAATTCCGCCCGATTACAATATTTTTGTGTGCTATTGCCCACCCTTCCAAGTGGTTCCGGGACCCCCGGACGCCGATCGCCTAAAATTTTTCTGGGCCGTCAAGTACGACCTAAGGAACCATAGTAACCGCGCCGCCATCATCGTTTCTCATTTTTTGCATTTTTCGGCCAAAAAACTAGAATTACGCCCGATTCCCATATTTTCGTGTGCTACGCCTTCCAAGTGGTCCGAGGAGCCGCGGACCCCTATCGCCTAAAATTTTTCTGGACTATCAAATAAGACCAAAGGAACCATAGTCACCGCCCAGCCATGATCATTCCTCATTTGTTGCATTTTTCGGCCAAAAAACTAGAATTCCGCCCGATTACAATATTTTTGTGTGCTATTGCCCACCCTTCCAAATGGTTCCGGGACCCCCGGACCCCGATCGCCTAAAATTTTTCCGGGCCATCAAATACGACCTAAGGAACCATAGTAACCGCCCCGCCATCATCGTTTCTCATTTTTTGCATTTTTCGGCCAAACAACTAGAATTCCGCGCGATTCCCATATTTTTGTGTGTTATAGCCCACGCCTTCCGAGTGGTCCCGGGTCCTCCGGACCCCTATCGCCTAATATTTTTCCGGACTATCAAATAAGACCAAAGGAACTATAGTCACCGCCCTGCCAAGATTTTTCCACATTTTTCACATCTTACTGAAAAAGACCTAGAATTTTGCCCGAATCCCATATTTTCGTGTGCTATACCCACGCATTCCGAGTGGTCCCAAGAGCTGCGGACCCCGATCGCCTAACATTTTTCCGGGCCATCAAATACGACATAAGGAACCATAGTAACCACCCCGCCATGATCGTTCCTCATTTTTTGCGTTTTTCGGCCAAACAACTAGAATTCCGCGCGATTCCCATATTTTTGTGTGTTATAGCCCACGCCTTCCAAGTGAACCCGGGAAATCCGGACACTTATCGCCTAAAAATTTTCTGGACTATCAAATACGACCTAAGGAACCATAGTCACCGCCCAGCCATTATCATTCCTCATTTGTTGCGTTTTTCGTCCAAAAAACTAGAATTCCGCCCGATTACAATATATTTGTGTGCTATTGCCCACGCCTTCCGAGTGGTCCAGGGACCTCCGGACCCCTATCGCCTAAATTTTTTCTGGACTATCAAATACGACCTAAGGAACCATAGTATCCGCCCCACCATGATCGTTCCTCATTTTTTGCGTTTTTCGGCCAAACAACAAGGATTCCGCGCCATCCCATATTTTTGTGTGTTATAGCCCACTCCTTCCGAGTGGTCCCGGGTCTCCGGACCCCTATCGCCTAAAATTTTTCCGGACTATCAAATACGACCTAAGGAACCATAGTCACCGCCCAGCCATTATCATTCCTCATTTGTTGCATTTTTCGGCCAAAAAACTAGAATTCCGCCCGATTACAATATTTTTGTGTGCTATTTGCCCACCCTTCCAAGTGGTTCCGGGACCCCCGGACCCCGATCGCCTAAAATTTTTCCAGGCCGTCAAATACGACCTAAGGAACCATAGTAACTGCCCCTCCATCATCGTTTCTCATTTTTTGCATTTTTCGGTCAAAAACCTAGAATTACGCCCGATTCCCATATTTTCGTGTGCTATACCCACGCCTTCTAAGTGGTATGGGGAGCCGCGGACCCCGATCGCCTAAAATTTTTCCAGACTATAAAATACGACCTAAGGTACCATAGTCACCGCCCACTATGATCGTTCCAAATGCTTTGCATTTTTCGGCCAAAAAACTATAACTCCGCGCGATTTGCATATTTTCGTGTGCTATAGCCCACGCCTTCCGAGTGGTCCCGGGAGCCGTGGACCCCGATCGCCTAAAATTTTCCGGGCCATCAAATACGACCTAAGGAACCATAGTCACCGCCCCGCCATGATCGTTCCTCATTTATTGCGTTTTTCGGCCAAAAAACTAGAATTCCGCGCGATTCCCATATTTTTGTGTGTTATAGCCCACGCCTTCCGAGTGGTCCCGGGACCTCCGGACCCCGATCGCCTAAAATTTTTCCGGACTCTCAAATAAGACCAAAGGAACCATACTCACCGCCCAGCCATGATCATTCCTCATTTGTTGCATTTTTCGGCCAAAAAACTAGAATTCCGCCCGATTACAATATTTTTGTGTGCTATTGCCCACCCTTCCAAGTGGTTCCGGGACCCCCGGACCCTGATCGGCTAAAAATTTTCCAGGCCGTCAAATACGACCTAAGGAACCATAGTAACCGCCCCGCCATGATCGTTCCTCATTTTTTGCATTTTTCGGCCAAAAAACTAGAATTCCGCCCGATTACAATATTTTTGTGTGCTATTGCCCACCCTTCCAAGGAGTCCCGGGAACCCCGAACCCCGATCGCCTAAAAATTTTCGGGGCCATCAAATACGACCTAAGGAACCATAGTAACCACCCCGCCATGATCGTTCCTCATTTTTTGCGTTTTTCGGCCAAACAACTAGAATTTCGCGCGATTCCCATATTTAGCCCACGCCTTCCGAGTGGTCCCAGGACCTCCTGACCCCTATCGCCTAAAATTTTTCCGGACTATCAAATACGACCTAAGGAACCATAGTATCCGCCCCGCCATGATCGTTCCTCATATTTTGCGTTTTTCGGCCAAACAACTAGAATTCCGCGCGATTCCCATATTTTTGAGTGTTATAGCCCACGCCTTCCGAGTGGTCCCGGGACCTCTGGACCCCTATCGCCTAATATTTTTCCGAACTATCAAATAAGACCAAAGGAACCATAGTCACCACCCTGCCAAGATCTTTCCATATTTTTTGCATGTTACTGAAAAAGACCTAGAATTTCGCCCGATTCCCATATTTTCGTGTGCTATACCCACGCATTCCGAGTGGTCCCAAGAGCCGCGGACCCCGATCGCCTAAAATTTTTCCGGGCAATCAATTACGACCTAAGGAACCATAGTATCCGCCCCGCCATGATCGTTCCTTATTTTTTGCGTTTTTCGGCCAAACAATTAGAATTCCGCGCGATTTCCATATTTTGGTGTGTTATAGCCCACACCTTCCGAGTGGTCCCGGGACCTCCAGACCCCTATCGCCTAAAATTTTTCCGGACTATCAAATACGACCTAAGGAACCATAGTATCCGCCGCGCCCTGAATGTTCCTCATTGTTTGCATTTTTCGGCCAAACAACTAGAATTCCGCTCCGGACCCCTATCGCCTAATATTTTTCCCGACTATCAAATAAGACCAAAGCAACCATAGTCACCGGCCAGCCATGATCATTCCTCATTTGTTGCGATTTTTGGCCAAAAAACTAGAATTCCGCCCGATTACAATATTTTTGTGTGCTTTTGCCCACCCTTCCAAGTGGTTCCGGGACCCCCGGACCCCGATCGCCTAAAATATTTTCGGGCTGTCAAATACGACCTAAGGAACCATAGTAACCGCCCCGCCATCATCGTTTCTAATTTTTTGCATATTTCGGCCAAAAAACTAGAATTACGCCCGATTCCCATATTTTCGTGTGCTATACCCACGCCTTCCAAGTGGTCCGGGGAGCCGCGGACCCCGATCGCCTAAAATTTTTCCGGACTATCAAATAAGACCAAAGGAACCATAGTCACCGCCCAGCCATGATCATTCCTCATTTGTTGCATTTTTCGGCCAAAAAACTAGAATTTCGCCCGATTACAATATTTTTGTGTGCTATTGCCCACCCTTCCAAGTGGTTCCGGGACCCCCGGACCCCGATCGGCTAAAAATTTTCCGGGCCGTCAAATACGACCTAAGGAACCATAGTAACCGCCCCGCCATGATCGTTCCTCATTTTTTGCGTTTTTTGGCCAAAAAACTAGATTTCCGCCCGATTCCCTTATTTTTGTGTGCTATCGCCCACGCCGCCCGAGTAGGTCAGGCCCCCCAGAGCCGGATCGTCTAAAAATTTTCCAGACTATCAAATACGACCTAAGGAACCATAGTCACCGCCCCGCCATGATCGTTCCAAATGCTTTGCATTTTTCGGCCAAAAAACTAGAACTCCGCGCTATTTGCATATTTTAGTGTGCTATAGCTTACGCCTTCCGAGTGGTCCCGGGAGCCATGGACCCCGATCGGCAAAAATTTTCCAGGACATCAAATACGACCTAAGAAACCATAGTCACCGCCCTGCCATGATCGTTCCTCATTTTTTGCATCTTTTGGCCAAAAAACTAGAATTCCGCCCGATTCCCATATTTTTGTGTGCTATCGCCCACGCCTTCCGAGTGTGTCGGGCCCCCGGAGCCGGATCACCTAAAAATTTTCTGGACTATCAAATACGACCTAAGGAACCATAGTCACCGCCCCGCCATGATCGTTCCTAGTCTTTTGCGTTTTTCAGCCAAAAAACTAGAATTCCGCGCGATTTCCATATTTTCGTGTGCTTTAGCCCACGCCTTCCAAGGGGTCCCGGGAACCCCGAACCCCGATCGCCTAAAAATTTTCCGGGCCATCAAATACGACCTAAGGAACCATAGTAACCACCCTGCCATGATCGTTCCTCATTTTTTGCATTTTTCGGCCAAACAACTAGAATTCCGCGCGATTCCCAAATTTTTGTGTGTTATAGCCCACGCCTTCCGAGTGGTCCCGGGACCTCTGGACCCCGATCGCCTAAAATTTTTCTGGACTATCAAATAAGACCAAAGGAACCATAGTCACCGCCTAGCCATGATCATTTCTCATTTGTTGCATTTTTCGGCCAAAAAACTAGAATTCCGCCCGATTATAATATTTTTGTGTGCTATTGCCCACCCTTCCAATTGGTTCCGGGACTCCCGGACCCCGATCGGCTAAAATTTTTCCGGGCCGTCAAATACGACCTAAGGAACCATAGTAACCGCCCCGCCATGATCGTTCCTCAGTTTTTGCATTTTTCGGCCAAAAAACTAGAATTTCGCCCGATTACAATATTTTTGTGTGCTATTGCCCACCCTTCCAAGGGGTCCCGGGAACCCCGAACCCCGATCGCCTAAAAATTTTCCGGGCCATCAAATATGACCTAAGGAACCATAGTAACCACCCCGCCATGATCGTTCCTCATTTTTTGCGTTTTTCGGCCAAACAACTAGAATTCCGCGCGATTCCCATATTTAGCCCACGCCTT
>NW_027174793.1:0-64939 GCF_000390325.3 Nicotiana tomentosiformis | reverse complement strand
GGAAATCGCGTGGAATTCTAGTTTTTTGGCTGAAAAACGCAAAAGACTAGGAACGATCATGGCGGGGCGGTGACTATGGTTCCTTAGCTCGTATTTGATAGTCCGGAAAATTTTTAGG
This sequence comes from Nicotiana tomentosiformis, assembly GCF_000390325.3. Taxonomy (NCBI): domain Eukaryota; kingdom Viridiplantae; phylum Streptophyta; class Magnoliopsida; order Solanales; family Solanaceae; genus Nicotiana; species Nicotiana tomentosiformis. Next base: position 64,821 of record NW_027174793.1, on the reverse strand, counting down.
CGATCCGGCTCCTGGGGGCCCGACCCACTCGGAAGGCATGGGCGATAGCACACAAAAATATGGGAATCGGGCGGAATTCTAGTTTTTTGGCCAAAAAATGCAAAAAATGAGGAACGATCATGGCGAGGCAGTGACTATGGTTCCTTAGGTCCTAATTGATGGCACGGAAAATTTTAGGCGATCGGGGTCCACGGCTCCCGGGACCACTCGGAAGGCGTAAGCTATAACACACGAAAATATGCAAATCGCACGGAGTTCTAGTTTTTTGGCCGAAAAATACAAAGCATTTGGATCGATCATGGTGGGGCGGTGACTATGGTACCTTAGGTCGTATTTGATAGTCCGGATAAATTTTAGGAGATCGGGGTCCGCGGCTCCCCGGACCACTTGGAAGGCGTGGGTATAGCACACGAAAAAATGGGAATCGGGCGTAATTCTAGTTTTTTGGCCGAAAAATTCAAATAATAAGAAACGATGATGGCGGGGTGGTTACTATGGTTCCTTAGGTCGTATTTGACGGCCCGGAAAAATTTTAGGCGATCGGGGTCCGGGGGTCCCGGAACCACTTGGAAGGTTGGGCAATAGCACACAAAAATATTGTAATCGGGCGGAATTCTAGTTTTTTGGCCGAAAAACGCAACAAATGAGGAATGATCATGGCTGGGCGGTGACTATGGTTCCTTAGGTCGTAATTGATAGTCTGGAAAAATTTTAGGTGATAGGGGTCCAGAGTTCTCGGGTTCACTTGGAAGGAGTGGGCTATAGGACACGAAAATATGGGAATCGCGTGGAATTTTAGTTTTTTGGCCGAAAAACGGAAAAAACTAGGAACGATCATGGCTGGGCGGTGACTATGGTTCCTTAGGTCTTATTTGATAGTCCGGAAATATTTTTAGGCGATAGGGGTCCGGAGGTCCCGGGACCACTCGGAAGGTGTGGGAACACACAAAAATATGGGAATCGCGCGGAATTCTAGTTGTTTGGCCGAAAAATGCAAAAAATAAGGAACGATCATGGCGGGGTGGTTACTATGGTTCCTTAGGTCGTACTTGATGGCCCGAAAAATTCTTAGGCGATCGGGGTTCAGGGTTCCCGGGACCCCATGGAAGGCGTGGGCTAAAGCACACGAAAATATGAAAATCGCGCGGAATTCTAGTTTTTTGGATGAAAAACGCAAAAGACTAGGAACGATCATGGCGGGGTGGTGACTATGGTTCCTTAGGTCGTATTTGATAGTCCGGAAAAATTTTAGGCGATCGGGGTCCGGGGGTCCCGGAACCACTTGGAAGGGTGGGCAATAGCACACAAAAATATTGTAATCGGGTGGAATTCTAGTTTTTTGGCCGAAAAATGCAACAAATGAGGAATGATCATGGCTGGGCGGTGACTATGGTTCCTTAGGTCATATTTGATAGTCCGGAAAAATTTTAGGTGATAGGGGTCCGGAGGTCCCGGGACCACTCGGAAGGTGGGGGCTATAACACACAAAAATATGGGAATCGCGCGGAATTCTAGTTGTTTGGCCGAAAAACGCAAAACATAAGGAACGATCATGGCGGGGTGGTTACTATGGTTCCTTATGTCGTATTTGATGGCCCGGAAAATTTTTAGGCGATCGGGGTTCGGGGTTCCCGGGACCCCTTGGAAGGCGTGGGCTAAAGCACACAAAAATATTGTAATCGGGCGGAATTCTAGTTTTTTGGCCGAAAAACACAACAAATGAGGAATGATCATTGCTGGGCGGTGACTATGGTTCCTTAGGTCGTATTTGATGGCCCCAAAATTTTTTAGGCGATCGGGGTTCGGGGTTCCCGGGACCCCTTGGAAGGCGTGGGCTAAAGCACACAAAAATATGGAAATCGCGTGGAATTCTAGTTTTTTGGCTGAAAAACGCAAAAGACTAGGAACGATCATGGCAGGGCGGTGACTATGGTTCCTTAGGTCGTATTTGATAGTCCGGAAAATTTTTAGGCGATCCGGCTCCTGGGGGCCCGACCCACTCGGAAGGCATGGGCGATAGCACACAAAAATATGGGAATCGGGCGGAATTCTAGTTTTTTGGCCAAAAAATGCAAAAAATGAGGAACGATCATGGCGAGGCAGTGACTATAGTTCCTTAGGTCCTAATTGATGGCACGGAAAATTTTAGGCGATCGGGGTCCACGGCTCCCGGGACCACTCGGAAGGCGTAAGCTATAGCACACGAAAATATGCAAATCGCGCGGAGTTCTAGTTTTTTGGCCGAAAAATACAAAGCATTTGGATCGATCATGGTGGGGCGGTGACTATGGTACCTTAGGTCGTATTTGATAGTCCGGATAAATTTTAGGAGATCGGGGTCCGCGGCTCCCCGGACCACTTGGAAGGCGTGGGTATAGCACACGAAAAAATGGGAATCGGGCGTAATTCTAGTTTTTTGGCCGAAAAATTCAAATAATAAGAAACGATGATGGCGGGGCGGTTACTATGGTTCCTTAGGTCGTATTTGACGGCCCGGAAAAATTTTAGGCGATCGGGGTCCGGGGGTCCCGGAACCACTTGGAAGGGTGGGCAATAGCACACAAAAATATTGTAATCGGGCGGAATTCTAGTTTTTTGGCCGAAAAACGCAACAAATGAGGAATGATCATGGCTGGGCGGTGACTATGGTTCCTTAGGTCGTAATTGATAGTCTGGAAAAATTTTAGGCGATAGGGGTCCAGAGTTCCCGGGTTCACTTGGAAGGAGTGGGCTATAGGACACGAAAATATGGGAATCGCGCGGAATTTTAGTTTTTTGGCCGAAAAACGGAAAAAACTAGGAATGTTCATGGCTGGGCGGTGACTATGGTTCCTTAGGTCTTATTTGATAGTCCGAAAATATTTTAGGCGATAGGGGTCCGGAGGTCCCGGGATCACTCGGAAGGTGTGGGAACACACAAAAATATGGGAATCGCGCGGAATTCTAGTTGTTTGGCCGAAAAATGCAAAAAATAAGGAACGATCATGGCGGGGTGGTTACTATGGTTCCTTAGGTCGTATTTGATGGCCCGGAAAATTCTTAGGCGATCGGGGTTCAGGGTTCCCGGGACTCCTTGGAAGGCGTGGACTAAAGCACACGAAAATATGGAAATCGCGTGGAATTCTAGTTTTTTGGCTGAAAAACGCAAAAGACTAGGAACGATCATGGCGGGGCGGTGACTATGGTTCCTTAGCTCGTATTTGATAGTCCGGAAAATTTTTAGGCGATCCGGCTCCTGGGGGCCCGACCCACTCGGAAGGCATGGGCGATAGCACACAAAAATATGGGAATCGGGCGGAATTCTAGTTTTTTGGCCAAAAATGCAAAAAATGAGGAACGATCATGGCGAGGCAGTGACTATGGTTCCTTAGGTCCTAATTGATGGCACGGAAAATTTTAGGCGATCGGGGTCCACGGCTCCCGGGACCACTCGGAAGGCGTAAGCTATAACACACGAAAATATGCAAATCGCACGGAGTTCTAGTTTTTTGGCCGAAAAATACAAAGCATTTGGATCGATCATGGTGGGGCGGTGACTATGGTACCTTAGGTCGTATTTGATAGTCCGGATAAATTTTAGGAGATCGGGGTCCGCGGCTCCCCGGACCACTTGGAAGGCGTGGGTATAGCACACGAAAAAATGGGAATCGGGCATAATTCTAGTTTTTTGGCCGAAAAATTCAAGAAATGAGAAACGATGATGGCGGGGCGGTTACTATGGTTCCTTAGGTCATATTTGACGGCCCGAAAAAATTTTAGGCGATCGGGGTCCGGGGGTCCCGGAACCACTTGGAAGGGTGGGCAATAACACACAAAAATATTGTAATCGGGCGGAATTCTAGTTTTTTGGCCGAAAAACGCAACAAATGAGGAATAATCATGGCTGGGCGGTGACTATGGTTCCTTAGGTCGTAATTGATAGTCTGGAAAAATTTTAGGCGATAGGGGTCCAGAGTTCCCGGGTTCACTTGGAAGGAGTGGGCTATAGGACACGAAAATATGGGAATCGCGCGGAATTTTAGTTTTTTGGCCGAAAAACGGAAAAAACTAGGAACGATCATGGCTGGGCGGTGACTATGGTTCCTTAGGTCTTAATTGATAGTCCGAAAATATTTTAGGCGATAGGGGTCCGGAGGTCCCGGGACCACTCGGAAGGTGTGGGAACACACAAAAATATGGGAATCGCGCGGAATTCTAGTTGTTTGGCCGAAAAATGCAAAAAATAAGGAACGATCATGGCGGGGTGGTTACTATGGTTCCTTAGGTCGTATTTGATGGCCCGGAAAATTCTTAGGCGATCGGGGTTCAGGGTTCCCGGGACCCCTTGGTAGGCGTGGGCTAAAGCACACGAAAATATGGAAATCGCGCGGAATTCTAGTTTTTTGGATGAAAAACGCAAAAGACTAGGAACGATCATGGCGGGGCGGTGACTATGGTTCCTTAGGTCGTATTTGATAGTCCGGAAAAATTTTAGGCGATCGGGGTCCGGGGGTCCCGGAACCACTTGGAAGGGTGGGCAATAGCACACAAAAATATTGTAATTGGGTGGAATTCTAGTTTTTTGGCCGAAAAATGCAACAAATGAGGAATGATCATGGCTGGGCGGTGACTATGGTTCCTTAGGTCGTATTTGATAGTCCGGAAAAATTTTAGGTGATAGGGGTCCGGAGGTCCCGGGACCACTCGGAAGGTGTGGGCTATAACACACAAAAATATGGGAATCGCGCGGAATTCTAGTTGTTTGGCCGAAAAATGCAAAAAATGAGGAACGATCATGGCGAGGCGGATACTATGGTTCCTTATGTCGTATTTTATGGCCCGGAAAATTTTTAGGCGATCGGGGTTCGGGGTTCCCGGGACCCCTTGGAAGGCGTGGGCTAAAGCACACAAAAATATTGTAATCGGGCGGAATTCTAGTTTTTTGGCCGAAAAACGCAACAAATGAGGAATGATCATTGCTGGGCGGTGACTATGGTTCCTTAGGTCATATTTGATAGTCCGGAAAAATTTTAGGCGATAGGGGTCCGGAGTTCCCGGGTTCACTTCGAAGGCGTGGGCTATAGGACACGAAAATATGGGAATCGCGCGGAATTCTAGTTTTTTGGCCGAAAAACGGAAAAAACTAGGAACGATCATGGCTGGGCGGTGACTATGGTTCCTTAGGTCTTATTTGATAGTCCGGAAAAATTTTAGGCGATAGGGGTCCGGAGACCCGGGACCACTCGGAAGGCGTGGGCTATAACACACAAAAATATAGGATAGCGCGGAATTCTAGTTGTTTGGCCGAAAAACGCAAAAAATGAGGAACGATCATGGCGGGGCGGATACTATGGTTCCTTAGGTCGTATTTGATAGTCCGGAAAAGTTTTAGGCGATAGGGGTCCGGAGGTCCCAGGACCACTCGGAAGGTGTGGGCTATAACACACAAAAATATGGGTATCGCGCAGAATTCTAGTTGTTTGGCCGAAAAATGCAAAAATTGAGGAACGATCATGGCGGGGCGGATACTATGGTTCCTTAGGTCGTATTTGATAGTCCGAAAACATATTAGGCGATAGGGGTCAGGAGGTCCCGGGACCACTCGGAAGGCGTGGGCTATAACACATAAAAATATGGGAATCGCGCGGAATTCTAGATGTTCGGCCGAAAAACGCAAAAAAGTGAGGAACGATCATGGCGGGGTGGTTACTATGGTTCCTTAGGTCGTATTTGATGGCCCGGAAAATATTTAGGCAATCGGGGTTCGGGGTTCCCGGGACCCCTCGGAAGGCGTGGGCGATAGCACACAAAAATATGGGAATCAGGCGGAATTCTAGTTTTTTGGCCAAAAAATACAAAAAATGAGGAACAATCATGGCGAGGCGGTGACTATGGTTCCTTAGGTCCTAATTGATGGCCCGAAATTTTTTAGGCGATCCGAGTCCGGCGGCCCGGCCCACTCGGAAGGCGTGGGCAATAGCACACAAAAATATGGTAATCGAGCGGAACTCTATTTTTTTGGTCGATAAACGCAATAAATGATGAACGATCATGGCGGGGCGGTGACTATGGTTCTTTAGGTCGTATTTGATGGCCCGGAAAATTTTAGGCGATCGGGGTCAACGGCTCCCGGGACCACTCGGAAGGCGTAAGCTATTGCACACGAAAATATGCAAATCGCGCGGAGTTCTAGGTTTTTGGCCGAAAAATACAAAGCATTTGGAACGATCATGGTGGGGCGGGGACTATGGTACCTTAGGTCGTATTTGATAGTCCGGAAAAATTTTAGGCGATCGGGGTCCGCGGCTCCCCGGACCACTTGGACGGCGTGGTATAGCACACGAAAATATGGGAATCGGGCGTAATTCTAGTTTTTTGGCCGAAAAATGCAAAAAATTGAGAAACGATGATGGCGGGCGGTTACTATGGTTCCTTAGGTCGTATTTGACGATCTGAAAATATTTTAGGCGATCGGGGTCCGGGGGTCCCGGAACCACTTGGAAGGGTGGGCAATAGCACACAAAAATATTGTAATCGGGCGGAATTCTAGTTTTTTGGCCGAAAAATGCAACAAATGAGGAACGATCATGGCTGGGCGGTGACTATGGTTCCTTAGGTCTTATTTGATAGTCCGGAAAAATTTTAGGCGATAGGGGTCCGGAGACCCGGGAGCACTCGGAAGGCGTGGGCTATAACACACAAAAATATGGGATAGCGCGGAATTCTAGTTGTCTGGCCGAAAAACGCGAAAAATGAGGAACGATCATGGCGGGGTGGATACTATGGTTCCTTAGGTCGTATTTGATAGTCCGGAAAAATTTTAGGCGATAGGGGTCCGGAGGTCCCGGGACTACTCGGAAGGTGTGGGCTATAACACAAAAATATGGGAATCGCGTGTAATTCTAGTTGTTTGGCCAAAAAACGCAAAAAATAAGGAACGATCATGGCGGGGCGGATACTATGGTTCCTTAGGTCGTATTTGATTGCCCGAAAATTTTTTAGGCGATCGGGGTCCGCGGCTCTTGGGACCACTAGGAAGGCGTGGGCAATAGCACACAAAAATATAGTAATCGAGCGGAATTCTAGTTTTTTGGCCGAAAAACGCAATAAATGAGGAACGATCATGGCGGGGCGGTGACTATGGTTCCTTAGGTCTTATTTGATAGTCCGTAAAAATATTAGGCGATAGGGGTCCGGAGGTCCCGGGATCAATCGGAAGGCATGGGCTATAACACACAAAAATATTGGATCGCGCGGATTTCTAGTGTTTTGGCCGAAAATGCAAAAAATAAGGAACGATCATAGCGGGGCGGATACTATGGTTCCTTATGTCGTATTTGATTGCCCGGAAAATTTTTAGGCGATCGGGGTTCGGGGTTCCCGGGACCAATAGGAAGGCGTGGGCAATAGCACACAAAAATATGGTAATCGAGCGGAATTCTAGTTTTTTGGCCGAAAAATGCAATAAATGAGGAACGATCATGGCAGGGCGGTGACTATGGTTCCTTAGGTATTATTTGATAGTCCGGAAAAATATTAGGCGATAGGGGTCCGGAGGTCCCGGGACCACTCGGAAGGCGTAAGCTATAGCACACGAAAATATGCAAATCGCGCGGAGTTCAAGTTTTTTGGCTGAAAAATGCAAAAGTCTAGGAACGATCATGGAGGGGCGGTGACTATGGTTCCTTAGGTCGTATTTGATAGTCCGGAAAAATTTTAGGCGATCCGGCTCCGGGGGGCCGACCCACTCGGAAGGCGTGGGCGATAGCACACAAAAATATGGGAATCAGGCGGAATTCTAGTTTTTTGGCCAAAAAATGCAAAAAATGAGGAACGATCATGGCGAGGCGGTGACTATGGTTCCTTAGGTCCTAATTGATGGCCCAAAAAATATTTAGGCGATCCGAGTCCAGCGGCCCGGCCCACTCGGAAGGCGTGGGCAATAGCACACAAAAAATGGTAATCGAGCGGAATTCTAGTTTTTTGGCCGAAAAACGCAATAAATGAGGAACGATCATGGCGGGGCGGTGACTATGGTTCCTTAGGTCGTATTTGATGGCCCGGAAAATTTTAGGCGATCGGGGTCCACGGCTCCCGGGACCACTCGGAAGGCGTAAGCCATAGCACAGTAAAATATGCAAATCGCGCGGAGTTCTAGTTTTTTGGCCGAAAAATGCAAAGCATATTGAATGATCATGGTGGGGCGGATATTATGGTTCCTTAGGTCGTATTTGATAGTCCGAAAAAATTTTAGGCGATAGGGGTCAGGAGGTCCCGGGACCACTCGGAAGGCGTGGGCTATAACACACAAAAATATGGGAATCGGGCGTAATTCTAGTTTTTTTGCCGAAAAATGCAAAAAATGAGAAACGATGATGGCGGGGCGGTTACTATGGTTCCTTAGGTCGTATTTGACGGCCCGGAAAAATTTTAGGCAATCGGGGTCCGGTGGTTCCGGAACCACTTGGAAGGGTGGGCAATAGCACACAAAAATATTGTAATCGGGCGGAATTCTAGTTTTTTGGCCGAAAAACGCAACAAATGAGGAATGATCATGGCTGGGCGGTGACTATGATTCCTTAGGTCGTATTAGATAGTCCGGAAAAATTTTAGGCGATAGGGGTCCGGAGGTCCCGGGATCACTCGGAAGGCATGGGCTATAACACACAAAAATATGGGAATCGCGCGGAATTCTAGTTGTTTGGCCGAAAAATGCAAAAAATGAGGAACGATCATGGCGGGGCGGATACTATAGTTCCTTAGGTCGTATTTGATAGTCCGGAAAAATTTTAGGCGATAGGGGTCAGGAGGTCCCGGGACCACTCGGAAGGCGTGGGCTATAACACACAAAAATATGGGAATCGCGCGGAATTCTAGTTGTTTGGCCGAAAAACTCAAAAAATGAGGAACGATCATGGCGGGCGGATACTATGGTTCCTTAGGTCGTATTTGATAGTCCGGAAAAATTTTAGGCGATAGGGGTCCGGAGGTCCCGGGACCACTCTGAAGGTGTGGGCTATAACACACAAAAATATGGGAATCGCGCGGAATTCTAGTTGTTTTGCCGAAAAATGCAAAAAATAAGGAACGATCATGGTGGGGCGGATACTATGGTTCCTTGGGTCGTATTTGATTGCCCGGAAAAATTTTAGGCGATCGGGGTCCGCGGCTCTTGGGACCACTCGGAATGCGTGGGTATAGCACACGAAAATATGGGAATCGGGCGAAATTCTAGGTCTTTTTCAGTAACATGCAAAAAAATATGGAAAGATCTTGGCAGGGTGGTGACTATGGTTCCTTTGGTCTTATTTGATAGTCCGGAAAAATATTAGGCGATAGGGGTCCGAAGGTCCCGGGACCACTCGGAAGGCGTGGGCTATAACACACAAAAATATGGGAATTGCGCGGAATTCTAATAGTTTGGCCGAAAAACGCAAAAAATGAGGAACGATCATGGCGGGGCGGATACTATGGTTCCTTAGGTCGTATTTGATAGTTCGGAAAAATTTTAGGCGATAGGGGTCAGGAGGACCCAGGACCACTCGGAAGGCGTGGGCTACAACACACAAAAATATGGGAATCGTGCGGAATTCTAGTTGTTTGGCCGAAAAATGCAAAAATTGAGGAACAATCATGGCGGGGTGGTTACTATGGTTCCTTATGTCGTATTTCATGGCCCGGAAAATTTTTAGGCGATCGGGGTTCGGGGTTCCCGGGATCCCTTGGAAGGCGTGGGCTAAAGCACACGAAAATATGGAAATCGCGCGGAATTTTAGTTTTTTGGCTGAAAAATGCAAAAGACTAGGAACGATCATGGCGGGGCGGTGACTATGGTTCCTTAGGTCGTATTTGATAGTCCGGAAAATTTTTAGGCGATCCGGCTCCGGGGTGCCCGACCCACTCGGAAGGCGTGGGCGATAGCACACAAAAATATGGGAATCGGGCGGAATTCTAGTTTTTTGGCCGAAAAATGCAAAAATGAGGAACAATCATGGCGAAGCGGTGACTATGGTTCCTTAGGTCCTAATTGATGGCCCGAAAACTTTTTAGGCGATCCGAGTCCGGTGGCCCGGCCCACTCGGAAGGCGTGGGCAATAGCACACAAAAATATGGTAATCGAGCGGAATTCTAGTTTTTTGGCCAAAAAACGCAATATATGAGGAACGATCATGGCTGGGCGGTGACTATGGTTTCTTAGATCGTATTTGATGGCCCGGAAAATTTTAGACGATCGGGGTCCACGGCTCCCGGGACCAATTGGAAGGCGTAAGCTATAGCACAGTAAAATATGCAAATCGCGCGGAGTTCTAGTTTTTTGGCCGAAAAATGCAAAGCATTTGGAATGATCATGGTGGGGCGGATATTATGGTTCCTTAGGTCGTATTTGATAGTCCGGAAAAATTTTACGCGATAGGGGTCAGGAGGTCCCGGGACCACCTCGGAAGGCGTGGGCTATAACACACAAAAATATGGGAATCGGGCGTAATTCTAGTTTTTTGGCCGAAAAATGCAAAAAATGAGAAACGATGATGGCGGGGCGGTTACTATGGTTCCTTAGGTCGTATTTGATGGCCCGGAAATATTTTAGGCGATCGGGGTCCGGTGGTTCCGGAACCACTTGGAAGGGTGGGCAATAGCACACAAAAATATTATAATCGGGCTGAATTCTAGTTTTTTGGCCGAAAAATGCAACAAATGAGGAATGATCATGGCTGGGCGGTGACTATGATTCCTTAGGTCGTATTTGATAGTCCGGAAAAATTTTAGGCGATAGGGGTCTGGAGGTCCCGGGACCACTCGGAAGGCGTGGGCTCTAACACACAAAAATATGGGAATCGCGCGGAATTCTAGTTGTTTGGCCGAAAAACGCAAAAAATGAGGAACGATCATGGCGGGGCGGATACTATAGTTCCTTAGGTCGTATTTGATAGTCCGGAAAAATTTTAGGCGATAGGGGTCCGGAGACCCGGGAGCACTCGGAAGGCGTGGGCTATAACACACAAAAATATGGGATAGCGCGGAATTCTAGTTGTCTGGCCGAAAAATGCGAAAAATGAGGAACGATCATGGCGGGGTGGATACTATGGTTCCTTAGGTCGTATTTGATAGTCCGGAAAAATTTTAGGCGATAGGGGTCCGGAGGTCCCGGGACTACTCGGAAGGTGTGGGCTATAACACAAAAATATGGGAATCGCGTGTAATTCTAGTTGTTTGGCCAAAAAATGCAAAAAATAAGGAACGATCATGGCGGGGCGGATACTATGGTTCCTTAGGTCGTATTTGATTGCCCGAAAAATTTTTAGGCGATCGGGGTCCGCGCCTCTTGGGACCACTAGGAAGGCGTGGGCAATAGCACACAAGAATATAGTAATCGAGGGGAATTCTAGTTTTTTGGCCGAAAAATGCAATAAATGAGGAACGATCATGGTGGGGCGGTGACTATGGTTCCTTAGGTCTTATTTGATAGTCCGTAAAAATATTAGGCGATAGGGGTCCGGAGGTCCCGGGATCACTCGGAAGGCGTGGGCTATAACACACAAAAATATGGGATCGCGCGGAATTCTAGTTGTTTGGCCGAAAACGCAAAAAATAAGGAACGATCATGGCGGGGCGGATACTATGGTTCCTTATGTCGTATTTGATTGCCCGGAAAATTTTTAGGCGATCGGGGTTCGGGGTTACCGGGACCAATAGGAAGGCGTGGGCAATAGCACACAAAAATATGGTAATCGAGCGGAATTCTAATTTTTTGGCCGAAAAATGCAATAAATGAGGAACGATCATGGCAGGGCGGTGACTATGGTTCCTTAGGTATTATTTGATAGTCCGGAAAAGTATTAGGCGATAGGGGTCCGGAGGTCCCGGGACCACTCGGAAGGCGTAAGCTATAGCACACGAAAATATGCAAATCGCGCGGAGTTCAAGTTTTTTGGCTGAAAAACGCAAAAGTCTAGGAACGATCATGGCGGGGCGGTGACTATGGTTCCTTAGGTCGTATTTGATAGTCCGGAAAAATTTTAGGCGATCCGGCTCCGGGGGGCCGACCCACTCGGAAGGCGTGGGCGATAGCACACAAAAATATGGGAATCAGGCGGAATTCTAGTTTTTTGGCCAAAAAATGCAAAAAATGAGGAACGATCATGGCGAGGCGGCGACTATGGTTCCTTAGGTCCTAATTGATGGCCAAAAAATATTTAGGCGATCCGAGTCCAGCGGCCCGGCCCACTCGGAAGGCGTGGGCAATAGCACACAAAAAATGGTAATCGAGCGGAATTCTAGTTTTTTGGCCGAAAAACGCAATAAATGAGGAACGATCATGGCGGGGCGGTGACTATGGTTCCTTAGGTCGTATTTGATGGCCCGGAAAATTTTAGGCGATCGGGGTCCACGGCTCCCGGGACCACTCGGAAGGCGTAAGCCATAGCACAGTAAAATATGCAAATCGCGCGGAGTTCTAGTTTTTTGGCCGAAAAATGCAAAGCATATTGAATGATCATGGTGGGGCGGATATTATGGTTCCTTAGGTCGTATTTGATAGTCCGGAAAAATTTTAGGCGATAGGGGTCAGGAGGTCCCGGGACCACTCGGAAGGCGTGGGCTATAACACACAAAAATATGGGAATCGGGCGTAATTCTAGTTTTTTGGCCGAAAAATGCAAAAAATGAGAAACGATGATGGCGGGGCGGTTACTATGGTTCCTTAGGTCATATTTGACGGCCCGGAAAAATTTTAGGCGATCGGGGTCCGGTGGTTCCGGAACCACTTGGAAGGGTGGGCAATAGCACACAAAAATATTGTAATCGGGCGGAATTCTAGTTTTTTGGCCGAAAAACGCAACAAATGAGGAATGATCATGGCTGGGCGGTGACTATGATTCCTTAGGTCGTATTTGATAGTCCGGAAAAATTTTAGGCGATAGGGGTCCGGAGGTCCCGGGATCACTCGGAAGGCGTGGGCTATAACACACAAAAATATGGGAATCGCGCGGAATTCTAGTTGTTTGGCCGAAAAACGCAAAAAATGAGGAACGATCATGGCGGGGCGGATACTATAGTTCCTTAGGTCGTATTTGATAGTCCGGAAAAATTTTAGGCGATAGGGGTCAGGAGGTCCCGGGACCACTCGGAAGGCGTGGGCTATAACACACAAAAATATGGGAATCGCGCGGAATTCTAGTTGTTTGGCCGAAAAACTCAAAAAATGAGGAACGATCATGGCGAGGCGGATACTATTGTTCCTTAGGTCGTATTTGATAGTCCAGAAAAATTTTAGGCGATAGGGGTCCGGAGGTCCCGGGACCACTCTGAAGGTGTGGGCTATAACACACAAAAATATGGGAATCGCGCGGAATTCTAGTTGTTTTGCCGAAAAATGCAAAAAATAAGGAACGATCATGGTGGGGTGGATACTATGGTTCCTTAGGTCGTATTTGATTGCCCGGAAAAATTTTAGGCGATCGGGGTCCGCGGCTCTTGGGACCACTCGGAATGCGTGGGTATAGCACACAAAAATATGGGAATCGGGCGAAATTCTAGGTCTTTTTCAGTAACATGCAAAAAATGTGGAAAGATCTTGGCAGGGTGGTGACTATGGTTCCTTTGGTCTTATTTGATATTCCGGAAAAATATTAGGCGATAGGGGTCCGGAGGTCCCGGGACCACTCGGAAGGCGTGGGCTATAACACACAAAAATATGGGAATCGCGCGGAATTCTAATAGTTTGGCCGAAAAACGCAAAAAATGAGGAACGATCATGGTGGGGCGGATACTATGGTTCCTTATGTCGTATTTGATAGTCCGGAAAAATTTTAGGCGATAGGGGTCAGGAGGACCCGGGACCACTCGGAAGGCGTGGGCTATAACACACAAAAATATGGGAATCGTGCGGAATTCTAGTTGTTTGGCCGAAAAACGCAAAAATTGAGGAACAATCATGGTGGGGTGGTTACTATGGTTCCTTATGTCGTATTTCATGGCCCGGAAAATTTTTAGGCAATCGGGGTTCGTGGTTCCCGGGATCCCTTGGAAGGCGTGGGCTAAAGCACACGAAAATATGGAAATCGCGCGGAATTTTAGTTTTTTGGCTGAAAAATGCAAAAGACTAGGAACGATCATGGCGGGGCGGTGACTATGGTTCCTTAGGTCGTATTTGATAGTCCGGAAAATTTTTAGGCGATCCGGCTCCGGGGTGCCCGACCCACTCGGAAGGCGTGGGCGATAGCACACAAAAATATGGGAATCGGGCGGAATTCTAGTTTTTTGGCCGAAAAATGCAAAAATGAGGAACGATCATGGCGAGGCGGTGACTTTGGTTCCTTAGGTCCTAATTGATGGCCCGAAAACTTTTAGGCGATCCGAGTCCGGCGGCCCGGCCCACTCGGAAGGCGTGGGCAATAGCACACAAAAATATGATAATCGGGCGAAATTCTAGGTCTTTTTCAGTAACATGCAAAAAATGTGGAAAGATCTTGGCAGGGCGGTGACTATGGTTCCTTTGGTCTTATTTGATAGTCCGGAAAAATATTAGGCGATAGGGGTCCGGAGGTCCCGGGACCACTCGGAAGGCGTGGGCTATAACACACAAAAATATGGGAATCGCGCGGAATTCTAGTTGTTTGGCCGAAAAACGCAAAAAATGAGGAACGATCATGGCGGGGCGGATACTATGGTTCCTTAGGTCGTATTTGATAGTCCGGAAAAATTTTAGGCGATAGGGGTCAGGAGGTCCCGGGACCACTCGGAAGGCGTGGGCTATAACACACAAAAATATGGGAATCGCGCGGAATTCTAGTTGTTTGGCCGAAAAACGCAAAAAATGAGGAACGATCATGGCGGGGCGGATACTATGGTTCCTTAGGTCGTATTTGATAGTCCGGAAAAATTTTAGGCGATAGGGGCCAGGAGGTCCCGGGACCACTCGGAAGGCGTGGGCTATAACACACAAAAATATGGGAATCGCGCGGAATTCTAGTTTTTTGGCCGAAAAATGCAACAAATGAGGAATGATCATGGCTGGGCGGTGACTATGATTCCTTAGGTCGTATTTGATAGTCCGGAAAAATATTAGGCGATAGGGGTCCGGAGGTCCCGGGACCACTCGGAAGGCGTGGGCTATAACACACAAAAATATGGGAATCGCGCGGAATTCTAGTTGTTTGGCCGAAAAACGCAAAAAATGAGGAACGATCATGGCGGGGCGGATACTATGGTTCCTTAGGTCGTATTTGATAGTCCGGAAAAATTTTAGGCGATAGGGGTCAGGAGGTCCCGGGACCACTCGGAAGGCGTGGGCTATAACACACAAAAATATGGGAATCGCGCGTAATTCTAGTTGTTTGGCCGAAAAACGCAAAAATTGAGGAACGATCATGGCGGGGTGGTTACTATGGTTCCTTATGTCATATTTGATGGCCCGGAAAATTTTTAGGCGATCGGGGTTCGGGGTTCCTGGGACCCCTTGGAAGGCATGGGCTAAAGCACACGAAAATATGGAAATCGCGCGAAATTCTAGTTTTTTGGCTGAAAAACGCAAAAGACTAGGAACGATCATGGCAGGGCGGTGACTATGGTTCCTTAGGTCGTATTTGATAGTCTAGAAAATTTTAGGCGATAGGGGTCCGGAGGTCCCGGGACCACTCGGAAGGCGTGGGCTATAACACACAAAAATATGGTAATCGAGCGGAATTCTAGTTTTTTGGCCAAAAAACGCAAAAAATGAGGAACGATCATGGCTGGGCGGTGACTATGGTTCCTTAGGTCGTATTTGATGGCCCGGAAAATTTTAGGCGATCGGGGTCCATGGCTCCCGGGACCTCTCGGAAGGCGTAAGCTATAGCACACTAAAATATGCAAATCGCGCGGAGTTCTAGTTTTTTGGCCGAAAAATGCAAAGCATTTGGGATGATCATGGTGGGGCGGATACTATGGTTCCTTAGGTCGTATTTGATAGTCCGGAAAAATTTTAGGCGATAGGGGTCAGGAGGTCCCGGGACCACTCGGAAGGCGTGGGCTATAACACACAAAAATATGGGAATCGCGCGGAATTCTAGTTGTTTGGCCGAAAAACGCAAAAAATGAGGAACGATCATGGCGGGGCGGATACTATGGTTCCTTAGGTCGTATTTGATAGTCCGGAAAAATTTTAGGCGATAGGGGCCAGGAGGTCCCGGGACCACTCGGAAGGCGTGGGCTATAACACACAAAAATATGGGAATCGCGCGGAATTCTAGTTTTTTGGCCGAAAAATGCAACAAATGAGGAATGATCATGGCTGGGCGGTGACTATGATTCCTTAGGTCGTATTTGATAGTCCGGAAAAATATTAGGCGATAGGGGTCCGGAGGTCCCGGGACCACTCGGAAGGCGTGGGCTATAACACACAAAAATATGGGAATCGCGCGGAATTCTAGTTGTTTGGCCGAAAAACGCAAAAAATGAGGAACGATCATGGAGGGGCGGATACTATAGTTCCTTAGGTCGAATTTGATAGTCCGGAAAAATTTTAGGCGATAGGGGTCAGGAGGTCCCGGGACCACTCGGAAGGCGTGGGCTATAACACACAAAAATATGGGAATCGCGCGTAATTCTAGTTGTTTGGCCGAAAAACGCAAAAATTGAGGAACGATCATGGTGGGGCGGATACTATGGTTCCTTAGGTCGTATTTGATAGTCCGAAAAAATTTTAGGCGATAGGGGTCAGGAGGTCCCGGGACCACTCGGAAGGCGTGGGCTATAACACACAAAAATATGGGAATCGCGCGGAATTCTAGTTTTTTGGCTGAAAAACGCAAAAGACTAGGAACGATCATGGCGGGGCGGTGACTATGGTTCCTTAGGTCGTATTTGATAATCCGGAAAAATTTTAGGCGATAGGGGTCCGGAGGTCCCGGGACCACTCGGAAGGCGTGGGCTATAACACACAAAAATATGGGAATCGGGCATAATTCTAGTTTTTTGGCCGAAAAATGCAAAAAATGAGAAACGATGATGGCGGGGCGGTTACTATGGTTCCTTAGGTCGTATTTGACGGCCCGGAAATATTTTAGGCGATCGGGGTCCGGTGGTTCCGGAACCACTTGGAAGGGTGGGCAATTGCACACAAAAATATTGTAATCGGGCTGAATTCTAGTTTTTTGGCCGAAAAACGCAACAAATGAGGAATGATCATGGCTGGGCGGTGACTATGATTCCTTAGGTCGTATTTGATAGTCCGGAAAAATTTTAGGCGATAGGGGTCTGGAGGTCCCGGGACCACTCGGAAGGCGTGGGCTCTAACACACAAAAATATGGGAATCGCGCGGAATTCTAGTTGTTTGGCCGAAAAACGCAAAAAATGAGGAACGATCATGGCGGGGCGGATACTATAGTTCCTTAGGTCGTATTTGATAGTCCAGAAAAATTTTAGGCGATAGGGGTCAGGAGGTCCCGGGACCACTCGGAAGGCGTGGGCTATAACACACAAAAATATGGGAATCGCGCGGAATTCTAGTTGTTTGGCCGAAAAACTCAAAAATTGAGGAACGATCATGGCGGGGTGGTTACTATGGTTCCTTATGTCGTATTTGATGTCCCAGAAAATTTTTAGGCGATCGGGGTTCGGGGTTCCCGGGACCCCTTGGAAGGCATGAGCTAAAGCACACGAAAATATGGAAATCGCGCGAAATTCTAGTTTTTTGGCTGAAAAACGCAAAAGACTAGGAACGATCATGGCGGGGCAGTGACTATGGTTCCTTAGGTCGTATTTGATAGTCTAGAAAATTTTTAGGCGATCCGGCTCCGGGCGGCCCGGCCCACTCGGAAGGCGTGGGCAATAGCACACAAAAATATGGTAATCGAGCGGAATTCTAGTTTTTTGGCCAAAAAACGCAAAAAATGAGGAACGATCATGGCTGGGCGGTGACTATGGTTCCTTAGGTCGTATTTGATGGCCCGGAAAATTTTAGGCGATCGGGGTCCACGGCTCCCGGGACCTCTCGGAAGGCGTAAGCTATAGCACACTAAAATATGCAAATCGCGCGGAGTTCTAGTTTTTTGGCCGAAAAATGAAAAGCATTTGGGATGATCATGGTGGGGTGGATACTATGGTTCCTTAGGTCGTATTTGATAGTCCGAAAAAATTTTAGGCGATAGGGGTCAGGAGGTCCCGGGACCACTCGGAAGGCGTGGGCTATAACACACAAAAATATGGGAATCGCGCGGAATTCTAGTTGTTTGGCCGAAAAACGCAAAAAATGAGGAACGATCATGGCGGGGCGGATACTATAGTTCCTTAGGTCATATTTGATAGTCCGGAAAAATTTTAGGCGATAGGGGTCAGGAGGTCCCGGGACCACTCGGAAGGCGTGGGCTATAACACACAAAAATATGGGAATCGCGCGGAATTCTAGTTTTTTGGCCGAAAAATGCAACAAATGAGGAATGATCATGGCTGGGCGGTGACTATGATTCCTTAGGTCGTATTTGATAGTCCGGAAAAATATTAGGCGATAGGGGTCCGGAGGTCCCGGGACCACTCGGAAGGCGTGGGCTATAACACACAAAAATATGGGAATCGCGCGGAATTCTAGTTGTTTGGCCGAAAAACGCAAAAAATGAGGAACGATCATGGAGGGGCGGATACTATAGTTCCTTAGGTCGAATTTGATAGTCCGGAAAAATTTTAGGCGATAGGGGTCAGGAGGTCCCGGGACCACTCGGAAGGCGTGGGCTATAACACACAAAAATATGGGAATCGCGCGTAATTCTAGTTGTTTGGCCGAAAAACGCAAAAATTGAGGAACGATCATGGCGGGGTGGTTACTATGGTTCCTTATGTCATATTTGATGGCCCGAAAAATTTTTAGGCGATCGGGGTTCGGGGTTCCCGGGACCCCTTGGAAGGCATGGGCTAAAGCACACGAAAATATGGAAATCGCGCGAAATTCTAGTTTTTTGGCTGAAAAACGCAAAAGACTAGGAACGATCATGGCGGGGCGGTGACTATGGTTCCTTAGGTCGTATTTGATAGTCCGGAAAAATTTTAGGCGATAGGGGTCCGGAGGTCCCGGGACCACTCGGAAGGTGTGGGCTATAATACACAAAAATATGGGAATCGCGCGGAATTCTAGTTGTTTTGCCGAAAAATGCAAAAAATAAGGAACGATCATTGTGGGGCGGATACTATGGTTCCTTAGGTCGTATTTGATTGCCCGAAAATTTTTTAGGCGATCGGGGTCCGCGGCTCTTGGGACCACTAGGAATGCGTGGGTATAGCACACGAAAATATGGGAATCGGGTGAAATTCTAGGTCTTTCTCAGTAACATGCAAAAAAATGTGGAAAGATCTTGGCAGGGTGGTGACTATGGTTCCTTTGGTCTTATTTGATAGTCCGGAAAAATATTAGGCGATAGGGGTCCGGAGGTCCCGGGACCACTCGGAAGGCGTGGTCTATAACATACAAAAATATGGGAATCGCGCGGAATTCTAGTTGTTTGGCCGAAAAACGCAAAAAATGAGGAACGATCATGGCGGGGTGGTTACTATGGTTCCTTATGTCGTATTTGATGGCCCGGAAAATTTTTAGGCGATCGGGGTTCGGGGTTCCCGGGACCCCTTGGAAGGCATGGGCTAAAGCACACGAAAATATGGAAATCGTGCGAAATTCTAGTTTTTTGGCTGAAAAACGCAAAAGACTAAGAACGATCATGGCGGAGCGGTGACTATGGTTCCTTAGGTCGTATTTGATAGTCTGGAGAATTTTTAGGCGATCCGGCTCCGGGGGGCCCGACCCACTCGGAAGGCGTGGGCGATAACACACAAAAATATAGGAATCGGGCGAAATTCTAGTTTTTTGGCCGAAAAACGCAATAAACGAGGAACGATCTTGGTAGGGCGGTGATTATGGTTCCTTAGGTCTTATTTGATAGTCCGGAAATATATTAGGCGATAGGGGTCCGGAGGTCCCGGGACCACTCGGAAGGCGTGGGCTATAACACACAAAAATATGCAAATCGCAGAATTCTAGTTGTTTGGCCGAAAAACCCAAAAAATGAGGAACGATCATGGCGGGGCGGATACTATGGTTCCTTAGATCATATTTGATAGTACGGAAAAATTTTAGGCGATAGGGGTCCGGAGGTCCCGGGACCACTCGGAAGGCGTGGGCTATAACACATAAATATATGGGAATCGCGCGGAATTATAGTTGTTTGGCCGAAAAACGCAAACAATGAGGAACGGTCATGGCGGGGTGGTTACTATGGTTCCTTAGGTCATATTTGATGGACCGGAAAATTTTTAGGCGATCGGGGTTCGGGGTTCCCGGGACCCCTTGGAAGGCATGGGCTAAAGCACACAAAAATATGAAAATCGCGCGGAATTCTAGTTTTTTGGCTGAAAAACGCAAAAGACTAGGAACGATCATGGCGGGGCAGTGACTATGGTCCCTTAGGTCGTATTTGATAGTCCGGAAAATTTTTAGGCTATCCGGCTCCGGGGGGCCCGACCCACTCGGAAGGCGTGGGCGATAGCACACAAAAATATGGGAATCGGGCGGAATTCTAGTTTTTTGGCCAAAAAATGCAAAAAATGAGGAACGATCATGGCGAGGCAGTGACTATGGTTCCTTAGGTCCTAATTGATGGCACGGAAAATTTTAGGCGATCGGGGTCCACGGCTCCCGGGACCACTCGGAAGGCGTAAGCTATAGCACACGAAAATATGCAAATCGCGCGGAGTTCTAGTTTTTTGGCCGAAAAATACAAAGCATTTGGATCGATCATGGTGGGGCGGTGACTATGGTACCTTAGGTCGTATTTGATAGTCCGGAAAAATTTTAGGCGATCGGGGTCCGCGGCTCCCTGGACCACTTGGAAGGCGTGGGTATAGCACACGAAAATATGGGAATCGGGCGTAATTCTAGTTTTTTGGCCGAAAAATGCAAAAAATGAGAAACGATGATGGCGGGGTGGTTACTATGGTTCCTTAGGTCGTATTTGACGGCCCGAAAAAATTTTAGGCGATCGGGGTTCGGGGGTCCCGGAACCACTTGGGAGGGGGGGCAATAGCACACAAAAATATTGTAATCGGGCGGAATTCTAGTTTTTTGGCCGAAAAACACAACAAATGAGGAATGATCATGACTGGGCAGTGACTATGGTTCCTTAGGTCGTATTTGATAGTCCGGAAAAATTTTAGGCGATAGGGGTCCGGAGTTCCCGGGTTCACTTGGAAGGCGTTGGCTATAGGACACGAAAATATGGGAATCGCGCGGAATTCTAGTTTTTTGGCCGAAATACGGAAAAAACTAGGAACGATCATGGCTGGGCGGTGACTATGGTTCCTTAGGTCTTATTTGATAGTCCGGAAAAATTTTAGGCGATAGGGGTCCGGAGATCCGGGACCACTCGGAAGGCGTGGGCTATAAGACACAAAAATATGGGATCGCGTGGAATTCTAGTTGTTTGGCCGAAAAACGCAAAAAATGAGGAACAATCTTGGTAGGGCGGTGACTATGGTTCCTTAGGTATTATTTGATAGTCCGGAAAAATATTAGGCGATAGGGGTCCGGAGGTCCCGGGACCACTCGGAAGGCGTGGGCTATAACACACAAAAATATGGGAATCGCGCGAAATTCTAGTTTTTTGGCCGAAAAACGCAACAAATGAGGAATGATCATGGCTGGGCGGTGACTATGGTTCCTTAGGTCGTATTTGATAGTCCGGAAAAATTTTAGGCGATAGGGGTCCGGAGTTCCCGGGTTCACTTGGAAGGCGTGGGCTATAGGACACGAAAATATGGGAATCGCGCGGAATTCTAGTTTTTTGGCCGAAAAACGGAAAAAACTAGGAACGATCATGGCTGGGCGGTGACTATGGTTCCTTAGGTCTTATTTGATAGTCCGGAAAAATTTTAGGCGATAGGGGTCCGGAGACCCGGGACCACTCGGAAGGCGTGGGCTATAACACACAAAAATATGGGATCGCGCGGAATTCTAGTTGTTTGGCCGAAAAACGCAAAAAATGAGGAACGATCATGGCGGGGCGGATACTATGGTTCCTTAGGTCGTATTTGATAGTCCGGAAAAATTTTAGGCGATAGGGGTCCGGAGGTCCCGGGACCACTCGGAAGGTGTGGACTATAACACACCAAAATATGGGAATCGCGCGGAATTCTAGTTGTTTGGCCGAAAAATGCAAAAAATGAGGAACGATCATGGCGGGGCGGATACTATGGTTCCTTAGGTCGTATTTGATAGTACGGAAAAATATTAGGCGATAGGGGTCCGGAGGTCCCGGGACCACTCGGAAGGCGTGGGCTATATAACACACAAAAATATGGGAATCGCGCGGAATTCTAGTTGTTTGGCCGAAAAACGCAAACAATGAGGAACGGTCATGGCGGGGTGGTTACTATGGTTCCTTAGGTCGTATTTGATGACCTGGAAAATTTTTAGGCGATCGGAGTTCGGAATTCCCGGGACCCCTCGGAAGGCGTGGGCTAAAGCACACGAAAATATGGAAATCGCGCGGAATTCTAGTTGTTTGGCCGAAAAACGCAAAAAATGAGGAACGATCATGGCGGGGCGGATACTATGGTTCCTTAGGTCGTATTTGATAGTACGGAAAAATATTAGGCGATAGGGGTCCGGAGGTCCCGGGACCACTCGGAAGGCGTGGGCTATATAACACACAAAAATATGGGAATCGCGCGGAATTCTAGTTGTTTGGCCGAAAAACGCAAACAATGAGGAACGGTCATGGCGGGGTGGTTACTATGGTTCCTTAGGTCGTATTTGATGGCCTGGAAAATTTTTAGGCGATCGGGGTTCGGAATTCCCGGGACCCCTCGGAAGGCGTGGGCTAAAGCACACGAAAATATGGAAATCGCGCGGAATTCTAGTTTTTTGGCCGAAAAACGCAAAAAATGAGGAACGATCTTGGTAGGGCGGTGACTATGGTTCCTTAGGTCTTATTTGATATTCCGGAAATATATTAGGCAATTGGGGTCCGGAGGTCCCGGGACCACTCGGAAGGTGTGGGCTATAACACACCAAAATATGGGAATCGCGCGGAATTCTAGTTGTTTGGCCGAAAAATGCAAAACATGAGGAACGATCATGGCGGGGCGGATACTATGGTTCCTTAGGTCGTATTTGATAGTACGGAAAAATATTAGGCGATAGGGGTCCGGAGGTCACGGGACCACTCGGAAGGCGTGGGCTATATAACACACAAAAATATGGGAATCGCGCGGAATTCTAGTTGTTTGGCCGAAAAACGCAAACAATGAGGAATGGTCATGGCGGGGTGGTTACTATGGTTCCTTAGGTCGTATTTGATGGCCTGGAAAATTTTTAGGCGATCGGGGTTCGGAATTCCCGGGACCCCTCGGAAGGCGTGGGCTAAAGCACACGAAAATATGGAAATCGCGCGGAATTCTAGTTTTTTGGCCGAAAAACGCAAAAAATGAGGAACGATCTTGGTAGGGCGGTGACTATGGTTCCTTAGGTCTTATTTGATATTCCGGAAATATATTAGGCGATTGGGGTCCGGAGGTCCCGGGACCACTCGGAAGGCGTGGGCTATAACACACCAAAATATGGGAATCGCGCGGAATTCTAGTTGTTTGGCCGAAAAACGCAAAAAATGAGGAACGATCATGGCGGGGCGGATACTATGGTTCCTTAGGTCGTATTTGATAGTACGGAAAAATATTAGTCGATAGGGGTCCGGAGGTCCCGGGACCACACGGAAGGCGTGGGCTATATAACACACAAAAATATGGGAATCGCGCGGAATTCTAGTTGTTTGGCCCAAAAACGCAAACAATGAGGAACGGTCATGGCGGGGTGGTTACTATGGTTCCTTAGGTCGTATTTGATGGCCTGGAAAATTTTTAGGCGATCGGGGTTCGGAGTTCCCGGGACCCCTCGGAAGGCGTGGGCTAAAGCACACGAAAATATGGAAATCGCGCGGAATTCTAGTTTTTTGGCCGAAAAACGCAAAAAATGAGGAACGATCTTGGTAGGACGGTGACTATGGTTCCTTAGGTCTTATTTGATATTCCGGAAATATATTAGGCGATTGGGGTCCGGAGGTCCCGGGACCACTCGGAAGGCGTGGGCTATAACACACCAAAATATGGGAATCGCGCGGAATTCTAGTTGTTTGGCCGAAAAATGCAAAAAATGAGGAACGATCATGGCGGGGCGGATACTATGGTTCCTTAGGTCGTATTTGATAGTACGGAAAAATATTAGGCGATAGGGGTCCGGAGATCCCGAGACCACTCGGAAGGCGTGGGCTATATAACACACAAAAATATGGGAATCGCGCGGAATTCTAGTTGTTTGGCCGAAAAACGCAAACAATGAGGAACGGTCATGGCGGGGTGGTTACTATGGTTCCTTAGGTCGTATTTGATGGCCCGAAAATTTTTTAGGCGATCGGGGTTCGGAGTTCCCGGGACCCCTTGGAAGGCGTGGGGTAAAGCACACGAAAATATGGAAATCGTGCGGAATTCTAGTTTTTTGGCTGAAAAACGCAAAAGACTAGGAATGATCATGGCGGGGCAGTGACTATGGTTCCTTAGGTCGTATTTGATAGTCCGGAAAATTTTTAGGCGATCCGGCTCCGGGGGCCCGACCCACTCGGAAGGCGTGGGCGATAACACACAAAAATATGCTAATCAAGCGAAATTCTAGTTTTTTGGCCGAAAATCGCAATAAATGAGGAACGATCATGGCGGGGCGGTGACTATGGTTCCTTAGGTCGTATTTGATGGCCCGGAAAATTTTAGGCGATCAGGGTCCACGGCTTTCGGGACCACTTGGAAGGCGTAAGCTATATAGCACACTAAAATATGCAAATCGCGCGGAGTTCTAGTTTTTTGGCCGAAAAATGCAAAGCATTTGGAACGATCATGGTGGGGCGGTGACTATGGTACCTTAGGTCGTATTTGATAGTCCGGAAAAATTTTAGGCGATCGGGGTCCGCGGCTCCCCGGACCACTTGGAAGGCGTGGGTATAGCACACGAAAATATGGGAATCGGGCGAAATTCTAGTTTTTTGGCCGCAAAATGCAAAAAATGAGAAGTGATGATGGCGGGGCGGTTACTATTGTTCCTTAGGTCGTATTTGACGGCCCGGAAAAATTTTAGGCGATCGGGGTCCGGGGGTCCCGGAACCACTTGTTAGGGTGGGCAATAAATAGCACACAAAAATATTGTAATCGGGCGGAATTCAGCTTTTTGGCCGAAAAACGCAACAAATGAGGAATGATCATGGCTGGGCGGTGACTATGGTTCCTTAGGTCATATTTGATAGTCCGGAAAAATTTTAGGCGATAGGGGTCCGGAGTTCCCGGGTTCAATTGGAAGGCGTGGGCTATAGGACACGAAATACGGAAAAAACTAGGAACGATCATGGCTGGGCGGTGACTATGGTTCCTTAGGTCTTATTTGATTGTCCGTAAAAATTTTAGGCGATAGGGGTCCGGAGACCCGGGACCAATCGGAAGGCGTGGGCTATAAGACACAAAAATATGGGATCGCGCGGAATTCTAGTTGTTTGGCCGAAAAACGCAAAAAATGAGGAACGATCTTGGTAGGGCGGTGACTATGGTTCCTTAGGTCTTATTTGATAGTCCGGAAAAATATTAGGCGATAGGGGTCCGAAGGTCCCGGGACCACTCGGAAGGCGTAAGCTATAGCACACTAAAATATGCAAATCGCGCGGAGTTCTAGTTGTTTGGCCGAAAAATGCAAAGCATTTGGAACGATCATGGTGGTGTGGATACTATGGTTCCTTAGGTTGTATTTGATTGCCGGGAAAAATTTTAGGCGATCGGGGTCCGCGGCTCCCCGGACCACTCGGAATGCGTGGGTATAGCACACAAAAATATGGGAATCGGGCATAATTCTAGGTCTTTTTTAGTAACATGCAAAAAATGTGGAATGATCTTGGCAGGGGGGTCACTATGGTTCCTTTGGTCTTATTTGATAGTCTGGATAAATATTAGGCGATAGGGGTCCGGAGGTCCCGGGACCACTCGGAAGGCGTGGGCTATATAACACACAAAAATATGGGAATCGCGCGGAATTCTAGTTGTTTGGCCCAAAAACGCAAACAATGAGGAACGGTCATGGCGGGGTGGTTACTATGGTTCCTTAGGTCGTATTTGATGGCCTGGAAAATTTTTAGGCGATCGGGGTTCGGAATTCCCGGGACCCATCGGAAGGCGTGGGCTAAAGCACACGAAAATATGGAAATCGCGCGGAATTCTAGTTTTTTGGCCGAAAAACGCAAAAAATGAGGAACGATCTTGGTAGGGCGGTGACTATGGTTCCTTAGGTCTTATTTGATATTCCGGAAATATATTAGGCGATTGGGGTCCGGAGGTCCCGGGACCACTCGGAAGGCGTGGGCTATAACACACCAAAATATGGGAATCGCGCGGAATTCTAGTTGTTTGGCTGAAAAACGCAAAAAATGAGGAACGATCATGGCGGGGCGGATACTATGGTTCCTTAGGTCGTATTTGATAGTACGGAAAAATATTAGGCGATAGGGGTCCGGAGGTCCCGGGACCACACGGAAGGCGTGGGCTATATAACACACAAAAATATGGGAATCGCGCGGAATTCTAGTTGTTTGGCCGAAAAACGCAAACAATGAGGAACGGTCATGGCGGGGTGGTTACTATGGTTCCTTAGGTCGTATTTGATGGCCTGGAAAATTTTTAGGCGATCGGGGTTCGGAGTTCCCGGGACCTCTCGGAAGGCGTGGGCTAAAGCACACGAAAATATGGAAATCGCGCGGAATTCTCGTTTTTTGGCCGAAAAACGCAAAAAATGAGGAACGATCTTGGTAGGGCGGTGACTATGGTTCCTTAGGTCTTATTTGATATTCCGGAAATATATTAGGCGATTGGGGTCCGGAGGTCCCGGGACCACTCGGAAGGCGTGGGCTATAACACACCAAAATATGGGAATCGCGCGGAATTCTAGTTGTTTGGCCGAAAAATGCAAAAAATGAGGAATGATCATGGCGGGGCGGATACTATGGTTCCTTAGGTCGTATTTGATAGTACGGAAAAATATTAGGCGATAGGGGTCCGGAGGTCCCGGGACCACTCAGAAGGCGTGGGCTATATAACACACAAAAATATGGGAATCGCGCGGAATTCTAGTTGTTTGGCCGAAAAATGCAAACAATGAGGAACGGTCATGGCGGGGTGGTTACTATGGTTCCTTAAGTCGTATTTGATGGCCCGAAAAATTTTTAGGCGCTCGGGGTTCGGAGTTCCCGGGACCCCTTGGAAGGCGTGGGCTAAAGCACACGAAAATATGGAAATCGTGCGGAATTCAAGTTTTTTGGCAGAAAAACGCAAAAGACTAGGAATGATCATGGCGGGGCAGTGACTATGATTCCTTAGGTCATATTTGATAGTCCGGAAAATTTTTAGGCGATCCGGCTCCGGGGGGCCCGACCCACTCGGAAGGCGTGGGCGATAACACACAAAAATATGCTAATCGAGCGAAATTCTAGTTTTTTGGCTGAAAAACGCAATAAATGAGGAACGATCATGGCGGGGCGGTGACTATGGTTCCTTAGGTCGTATTTGATGGCCCGGAAAATTTTAGGCGATCAGGGTCCACGGCTTCCGGGACCACTCGGAATGCGTAAGCTATATAGCACACTAAAATATGCAAATCGTGCGGAGTTCTAGTTTTTTGGCCAAAAAATGCAAAGCATTTGGAACGATCATGGTGGGGCGGTGACTATGGTACCTTAGGTCGTATTTGATAGTCTGGAAAAATTTTAGGCGATCGGGGTCCGCGGCTCCCCGGACCACTTGGAAGGCGTGGGTATAGCACACGAAAATATGGGAATCGGGCGAAATTCTAGTTTTTTGGCCGCAAAATGCAAAAAATGAGAAGTGATGATGGCGGGGCGGTTACTATTGTTCCTTAGGTCGTATTTGACGGCCCGGAAAAATTTTAGGCGATCGGGGTCCGGGGGTCCCGGAACCACTTGTTAGGGTGGGCAATAAATAGCACACAAAAATATTGTAATCGGGCGGAATTCAGCTTTTTGGCCGAAAAACGCAACAAATGAGGAATGATCATGGCTGGCCGGTGACTATGGTTCCTTAGGTCATATTTGATAGTCCGGAAAAATTTTAGGCGATAGGGGTCCGGAGTTCCCGGGTTCAATTGGAAGGCGTGGGCTATAGGACACGAAATAAGGAAAAAACTAGGAACGATCATGGCTGGGCGGTGACTATGGTTCCTTAGGTCTTATTTGATAGTCCGTAAAAATTTTAGGCGATAGGGGTCCGGAGACCCGGGACCAATCGGAAGGCGTGGGCTATAAGACACAAAAATATGGGATCGCGCGGAATTCTAGTTGTTTGGCCAAAAAACGCAAAAAATGAGGAACGATCTTGGTAGGGCGGTGACTATGGTTCCTTAGGTCTTATTTGAAAGTCCGGAAAAATATTAGGCGATAGGGGTCCAAAGGTCCCGGGACCACTCGGAAGGCGTAAGCTATAGCACACTAAAATATGTAAATCGCGCGGAGTTCTAGTTGTTTGGCCGAAAAATGCAAAGCATTTGGAACGATCATGGTGGGGTTGATACTATGGTTCCTTAGGTTGTATTTGATTGCCCGGAAAAATTTTAGGCGATCGGGGTCCGCGGCTCCCCGGACCACTCGGAATGCGTGGGTATAGCACACAAAAATATGGGAATCGGGCGTAATTCTAGGTCTTTTTTAGTAACATGCAAAAAATGTGGAAAGATCTTGGCAGGGGGGTCACTATGGTTCCTTTGGTCTTATTTGATAGTCTGGAAAAATATTAGGCGATAGGGGTCCGGAGGTCCCGGGACCACTCGGAAGGCGTGGGCTATAACATACAAAAATATGGGAATCGCGCGGAATTCTAGTTGTTTGGCCGAAAAACGCAAAAAATGAGGAACGGTCATGGCGGGGTGGTTACTATGGTTCCTTAGGTCATATTTGATGGACCGGAAAATTTTTAGGCGATCGGGGTTCGGGGTTCCCGGGACCCCTTGGAAGGCGTTGGCTAAACCACACAAAAATATGGAAATCGCGCGGAATTCTAGTTTTTTGGCTGAAAAACGCAAAAGACTAGGAACGATCATGGCGGGGCAGTGACTATGGTTCCTTAGGTCGTATTGGATAGTCCGGAGAATTTTTAGGCGATCCGGCACCGGGGAGCCCGACCTACTCGGAAGGCGTGGTCGATAGCACACAAAAATATGGTAATCGAGCGAAATTCTAGGTTTTTGGCCGAAAAACGCAATAAATGAGGAACGATCTTGGCGAGGCGGTGACTATGGTTCCTTAGGTCGTATTTGATGGCCCGGAAATTTTTAGGCGATCAGGATCCACGGCTCCCGGGACCACTCGGAAGGCGTAAGCTATATAGCACACTAAAATATGCAAATCGCGCGGAGTTCTAGTTTTTTGGCCGAAAAATGCAAAGCATTTGGAACGATCATGGTGGGGTGGTGACTATGGTACCTTAGGTCGTATTTGATAGTCCGGAAAAATTTTAGGCGATCGGGGTCCGCGGCTCCCCGGACCACTTGGAAGGCGTGGGTATAGCACACGAAAATATGGGAATCGGGCGAAATTCTAGTTTTTTGGCCGCAAAATGCAAAAAATGAGAAGTGATGATGGCGGGGCGGTTACTATTGTTCCTTAGGTCGTATTTGACGGCCCGGAAAAATTTTAGGCGATCGGGGTCCGGGGGTCCCGGAACCACTTGTTAGGGTGGGCAATAAATAGCACACAAAAATATTGTAATCGGGCGGAATTCAGCTTTTTGGCCGAAAAACGCAACAAATGAGGAATGATCATGGCTGGCCGGTGACTATGGTTCCTTAGGTCATATTTGATAGTCCGGAAAAATTTTAGGCGATAGGGGTCCGGAGTTCCCGGGTTCAATTGGAAGGCGTGGGCTATAGGACACGAAATACGGAAAAAACTAGGAACGATCATGGCTGGGCGGTGACTATGGTTCCTTAGGTCTTATTTGATAGTCCGTAAAAATTTTAGGCGATAGGGGTCCGGAGACCCGGGACCAATCGGAAGGCGTGGGCTATAAGACACAAAAATATGGGATCGCGCGGAATTCTAGTTGTTTGGCCAAAAAACGCAAAAAATGAGGAACGATCTTGGTAGGGCGGTGACTATGGTTCCTTAGGTCTTATTTGATAGTCCGGAAAAATATTAGGCGATAGGGGTCCAAAGGTCCCGGGACCACTCGGAAGGCGTAAGCTATAGCACACTAAAATATGCAAATCGCGCGGAGTTCTAGTTGTTTGGCCGAAAAATGCAAAGCATTTGGAACGATCATGGTGGGGTGGATACTATGGTTCCTTAGGTTGTATTTGATTGCCCGGAAAAATTTTAGGCGATCGGGGTCCGCGGCTCCCCGGACCACTCGGAATGCGTGGGTATAGCACACAAAAATATGGGAATCGGGCGTAATTCTAGGTCTTTTTTAGTAACATGCAAAAAATGTGGAAAGATCTTGGCAGGGGGGTCACTATGGTTCCTTTGGTCTTATTTGATAGTCTGGAAAAATATTAGGCGATAGGGGTCCGGAGGTCCCGGGACCACTCGGAAGGCGTGGGCTATAACATACAAAAATATGGGAATCGCGCGGAATTCTAGTTGTTTGGCCGAAAAACGCAAAAAATGAGGAACGGTCATGGCGGGGTGGTTACTATGGTTCCTTAGGTCATATTTGATGGACCGGAAAATTTTTAGGCGATCGGGGTTCGGGTTTCCCGGGACCCCTTGGAAGGCGTGGGCTAAACCACACAAAAATATGAAAATCGCGCGGAATTCTAGTTTTTTGGCTGAAAAACGCAAAAGACTAGGAACGATCATGGCGGGGCAGTGACTATGGTTCCTTAGGTCGTATTGGATAGTCCGGAGAATTTTTAGGCGATCCGGCACCGGGGAGCCCGACCCACTCGGAAGGCGTGGGCGATAGCACACAAAAATATGGTAATCGAGCGAAATTCTAGGTTTTTGGCCGAAAAACGCAATAAATGAAGAACGATCTTGGCGAGGCGGTGACTATGGTTCCTTAGGTCGTATTTGATGGCCCGGAAATTTTTAGGCGATCAGGATCCACGGCTCCCGGGACCACTCGGAAGGCGTAAGCTATATAGCACACTAAAATATGCAAATCGCGCGGAGTTCTAGTTTTTTGGCCGAAAAATGCAAAGCATTTGGAACGATCATGGTGGGGTGGTGACTATGGTACCTTAGGTCGTATTTGATAGTCCGGAAAAATTTTAGGCGATCGGGGTCCGCGGCTCCCCGGACCACTTGGAAGGCGTGGGTATAGCACACGAAAATATGGGAATCGGGCGTAATTCTAGTTTTTTGGCCGAAAAATGCAAAAAATGATAAACGATGATGGCAGGGCGGTTACTATGGTTCCTTAGGTCGTATTTGATGGCCCGAAAAAATTTTAGGCGATCGGGGTCCGGGGGTCCCGGAACCACTTGGAAGGGTCGGCAATAACACACAAAATAATTGTAACCGGGCGGAATTCTAGTTTTTTGGCCGAAAAATGCAACAAATGAGGAATGATCATGGCTGGGCGGTGACTATGGTTTCTTAGGTCGTATTTGATAGTCCGGAAAAATTTTAGGCTATAGGGGTCCGGAGTTCCCGGGTTCACTTGGAAGGCGTTGGCTATAGGACACGAAAATATGGGAATCGCGCGGAATTCTAGTTTTTTGGCCGAAATACGGAAAAAACTAGGAACGATCATGGCTGGGCGGTGACTATGGTTCCTTAGGTCTTATTTGATAGTCCGGAAAATTTTTAGGCGATAGGGGTCCGGAGACCCGGGACAACTCGGAAGGCGTGGGCTATAAGACACAAAAATATGGGATCGCGCGGAATTCTAGTTGTTTGGCCGAAAAATGCAAAAAATGAGGAACGATCTTGGTAGGGCGGTGACTATGGTTCCTTAGGTCTTATTTGATAGTCCGGAAAAATATTAGGCGATAGGGGTCCGAAGGTCCCGGGACCACTCGGAAGGCGAAAGCTATAGCACACTAAAATATGCAAATCGCGCGGAGTTCTAGTTGTTTGGCCGAAAAATGCAAAGCATTTGGAACGATCATGGTGGGGTGGATACTATGGTTCCTTAGGTTATATTTGATTGCCCGGAAAAATTTTAGGCGATCGGGGTCCGCGGCTCCCCGGACCACTCGGAA
The DNA here is from genome assembly GCF_000390325.3 of Nicotiana tomentosiformis. Classification (NCBI taxonomy): domain Eukaryota; kingdom Viridiplantae; phylum Streptophyta; class Magnoliopsida; order Solanales; family Solanaceae; genus Nicotiana; species Nicotiana tomentosiformis. Next base: position 32,587 of record NW_027174793.1, on the reverse strand, counting down.
TGCGTGGGTATAGCACACAAAAATATGGGAATCGGGCGTAATTCTAGGTCTTTTTTAGTAACATGCAAAAAATGTGGAAAGATCTTGGCAGGGGGGTCACTATGGTTCCTTTGGTCTTATTTGATAGTCTGGAAAAATATTAGGCGATAGGGGTCCGGAGGTCCCGGGACCACTCGGAAGGCGTGGGCTATAACATACAAAAATATGGGAATCGCGCGGAATTCTAGTTGTTTGGCCGAAAAACGCAAAAAATGAGGAACGGTCATGGCGGGGTGGTTACTATGGTTCCTTAGGTCATATTTGATGGACCGGAAAATTTTTAGGCGATCGGGGTTCGGGGTTCCCGGGACCCCTTGGAAGGCGTGGGCTAAACCACACAAAAATATGGAAATCGCGCGGAATTCTAGTTTTTTGGCTGAAAAACGCAAAAGACTAGGAACGATCATGGCGAGGCAGTGACTATGGTTCCTTCGGTCGTATTGGATAGTCCGGAGAATTTTTAGGCGATCCGGCACCGGGGAGCCCGACCCACTCGGAAGGCGTGGGCGATAGCACACAAAAATATGGTAATCGAGCGAAATTCTAGGTTTTTGGCCGAAAAACGCAATAAATGAGGAACGATCTTGGCGAGGCGGTGACTATGGTTCCTTAGGTCGTATTTGATGGCCCGGAAATTTTTAGGCGATCAGGATCCACGGCTCCCGGGACCACTCGGAAGGCGTAAGCTATATAGCACACTAAAATATGCAAATCGCGCGGAGTTCTAGTTTTTTGGCCGAAAAATGCAAAGCATTTGGAACGATCATGGTGGGGTGGTGACTATGGTACCTTAGGTCGTATTTGATAGTCCGGAAAAATTTTAGGCGATCGGGGTCCGCGGCTCCCCGGACCACTTGGAAGGCGTGGGTATAGCACCCGAAAATATGGGAATCGGGCGTAATTCTAGTTTTTTGGCCGAAAAATGCAAAAAATGATAAACGATGATGGCAGGGCGGTTACTATGGTTCCTTAGGTCGTATTTGATGGCCCGAAAAAATTTTAGGCGATCGGGGTCCGGGGGTCCCAGAACCACTTGGAAGGGTCGGCAATAACACACAAAATAATTGTAACCGGGCGGAATTCTAGTTTTTTGGCCGAAAAACGCAACAAATGAGGAATGATCATGGCTGGGCGGTGACTATGGTTCCTTAGGTCGTATTTGATAGTCCGGAAAAATTTTAGGCTATAGGGGTCCGGAGTTCCCGGGTTCACTTGGAAGGCGTTGGCTATAGGACACGAAAATATGGGAATCGCGCGGAATTCTAGTTTTTTGGCCGAAATACGGAAAAAACTAGGAACGATCATGGCTGGGCGGTGACTATGGTTCCTTAGGTCTTATTTGATAGTCCGGAAAATTTTTAGGCGATAGGGGTCCGGAGACCCGGGACAACTCGGAAGGCGTGGGCTATAAGACACAAAAATATGGGAATCGCGCGGAATTCTAGTTGTTTGGGCGAAAAACGCAAAAAATGAGGATTGATCATGGCGGGGCGGATACTATGGTTCCTTAGGTCGTATTTGATAGTCTGGAAAAATTTTAGGCGATAGGGGTCCGGAGTTCCCGGGTTCACTTGGAAGGCGTGGGCTATAGGACACGAAAATATGGGAATCGCGCGGAATTCTAGTTGTTTGGCAGAAAAACGCAAAAAATGAGGAACGATCATGGCGGGGCGGATACTATGGTTCCTTAAGTCGTATTTGATAGTCCGGAAAAATTTTAGGCGATAGGGGTCCGGAGGTCCCGGGACCACTCGGAAGGCGTGGGCTATAACACACAAAAATATGGGATCGCGCGGAATTCTAGTTATTTGGCCGAAAAACGCAAAAAAATGAGGAACGATCTTGGCAGGGCGGTGACTATGGTTCCTTAGGTCTTATTTGATATTCCGGAAATATATTAGGCGATAGGGGTCCGGAGGTCTCGGGACCACTCGGAAGGCGTGGGCTATAACACACAAAAATATGGGAATCGCGCGGAATTCTAGTTGTTTGGCCGAAAAACGCAAAAAATGAGGAACTATCATGGCGGGGCGGATACTATGATTCCTTAGGTCGTATTTGATAGTCCGGAAAAATATTAGGCGATAGGGGTCCGGAGGTCCCGGGACCACTCGGAAGGCGTGGGCTATAACACACAAAAATATGGGAATCGCGCGGAATTCTAGTTGTTTGGCCGAAAAACGCTAAAACTGAGGAACGATCTTGGCAGGGCGGTGACTATGGTTCCTTAGGTATTATTTGATATTCCGGAAATATATTAGGCGATAGGGGTCCGGAGGTCCCGGGACCACTCGGAAGGCGTGGGCTATAACACACAAAAATATGGGAATCGCGCAGAATTCTAGTTGTTTGGCCAAAAAATGCAAAAAATGAGGAACGATCATGGCGGGGCGGATAATATGGTTCCTTAGGTCGTATTTGATAGTACGGAAAAATATTAGGCGATAGAGGTCCGGAGGTCCAGGGACCACTCGGAAGGCGTGGGCTATTACACACAAAAATATGGGAATCGCGCGGAATTCTAGTTGTTTGGTCGAAAAATGCAAACAATGAGGAACGGTCATGGCGGGGTGGTTACTATGGTTTCTTAGGTCGTATTTGATGTCCCGGAAAATTTTTAGGCGATCGGGGTTCGGAGTTCCTGGGACCCCTTGGAAGGCGTGGGCTAAAGCACACGAAAATATGGAAATCGCGCGGAATTCTAGTTTTTTGGCTGAAAAACGCAAAAGACTAGGAATGATCATGGCGGGGCAGTGACTATGGTTCCTTAGGTCGTATTTGATAGTCCGGAAAATTTTTGGGCGATACGGCTCCGGGGGGCCCGACCCACTCGGAAGGCGTGGGCGATAACACACAAAAATATGCTAATCGAGCGAAATTTTAGTTTTTTGGCCGAAAAATGCAATAAATGAGGAACGATCATGGCGGGGCGGTGACTATGGTTCCTTAGGTCGTATTTGATGGCCCGGAAAATTTTAGGCGATCAGGGTCCACGGCTTCCGGGACCACTCGGAAGGCGTAAGCTATATAGCACACTAAAATATGCAAATCGCGCGGAGTTCTAGTTTTTTGGCCGAAAAATGCAAAGCATTTGGAACGATCATGGTGGGGCGGTGAATATGGTACCTTAGGTCGTATTTGATAGACCGGAAAAATTTTAGGCGATCGGGGTCCGCCGCTCCCCGGACCACTTGGAAGGCGTGGGTATAGCACACGAAAATATGGGAATCGGGCGAAATTCTAGTTTTTTGGCCGCAAAATGCAAAAAATGAGAAGTGATGATGGCGGGGCGGTTACTATTGTTCCTTAGGTCGTATTTGACGGCCCGAAAAATTTTTAGGCGATCGGGGTCCGGGGGTCCCGGAACCACTTGTTAGGGTGGGCAATAAATAGCACACAAAAATATTGTAATCGTGCGGAATTCAGCTTTTTGGCCGAAAAACGCAACAAATGAGGAATGATCATGGCTGGGCGGTGACTATGGTTCCTTAGGTCATATTTGATAGTCCAGAAAAATTTTAGGCGATAGGGGTCCGGAGTTCCCGGGTTCAATTGGAAGGCGTGGGCTATAGGACACGAAATACGGAAAAAACTAGGAACGATCATGGCTGGGCGGTGACTATGGTTCCTTAGGTCTTATTTGATAGTCCGTAAAAATTTTAGGCGATAGGGGTCCAGAGACCCGGGACCAATCGGAAGGCGTGGGCTATAAGACACAAAAATATGGGATCGCACGGAATTCTAGTTGTTTGGCCGAAAAACGCAAAAAATGAGGAACGATCTTGGTAGGGCGGTGACTATGGTTCCTTAGGTCTTATTTGATAGTCCGGAAAAATATTAGGCGATAGGGGTCCGAAGGTCCCGGGACCACTCGGAAGGCGTAAGCTATAGCACACTAAAATATGCAAATCGCGCGGAGTTCTAGTTGTTTGGCCGAAAAATGCAAAGCATTTGGAACAATCATGGTGGGGTGGATACTATGGTTCCTTAGGTTGTATTTGATTGCCCGGAAAAATTTTAGGCGATCGGGGTCCGCGGCTCCCCGGACCACTCGGAATGCGTGGGTATAGCACACAAAAATCTGGGAATCGGGCGTAATTCTAGGTCTTTTTTAGTAACATGCAAAAAATGTGGAAAGATCTTGGCAGGGGGGTCACTATGGTTCCTTTGGTCTTATTTGATAGTCTGAAAAAATATTAGGCGATAGGGGTCCGGAGGTCCCGGGACCACTCGGAAGGCGTGGGCTATAACATACAAAAATATGGGAATCGCGCGAAATTCTAGTTGTTTGGCCGAAAAACGCAAAAAATGAGGAACGGTCATGGCGGGGTGGTTACTATGGTTCCTTAGGTCATATTTGATGGACCGGAAAATTTTTAGGCGATCGGGGTTCGGGGTTCCCGGGACCCTTGGAAGGCGTGGGCTAAACCACACAAAAATATGGAAATCGCGCGGAATTCTAGTTTTTTGGCTGAAAAACGCAAAAGACTAGGAACGATCATGGCGGGGCAGTGACTATGGTTCCTTAGGTCGTATTGGATAGTCCGAAAAATTTTTAGGCGATCCTGCACCGGGGAGCCCGACCCACTCGGAAGGCGTGGGCGATAGCACACAAAAATATGGTAATCGAGCGAAATTCTAGGTTTTTGGCCGAAAAACGCAATAAATGAGGAACGATCTTGGCGAGGCGGTGACTATGGTTCCTTAGGTCGTATTTGATGGCCCGGAAATTTTTAGGCGATCAGGATCCACGGCTCCCGGGACCACTCGGAAGGCGTAAGCTATATACCACACTAAAATATGCAAATCGCGTGGAGTTCTAGTTTTTTGGCCGAAAAATGCAAAGCATTTGGAACGATCATGGTGGGGTGGTGACTATGGTACCTTAGGTCGTATTTGATAGTCCGGAAAAATTTTAGGCGATCGGGGTCCGCGGCTCCCCGGACCACTTGGAAGGCGTGGGTATAGCACACGAAAATATGGGAATCGGGCGTAATTCTAGTTTTTTGGCCGAAAAATGCAAAAAATGATAAACGATGATGGCAGGGCGGTTACTATGGTTCCTTAGGTCGTATTTGATGGCCCGAAAAAATTTTAGGCGATCGGGGTCCGGGGGTCCCGGAACCACTTGGAAGGGTCGGCAATAACACACAAAATAATTGTAACCGGGCGGAATTCTAGTTTTTTGGCCGAAAAATGCAACAAATGAGGAATGATCATGGCTGGGCGGTGACTATGGTTCCTTAGGTCGTATTTGATAGTCCGAAAAAATTTTAGGCTATAGGGGTCCGGAGTTCCCGGGTTCACTTGGAAGGCGTTGGCTATAGGACACGAAAATATGGGAATCGCGCGGAATTCTAGTTTTTTGGCCGAAATACGGAAAAAACTAGGAACGATCATGGCTGGGCGGTGACTATGGTTCCTTAGGTCTTATTTGATAGTCCGGAAAATTTTTAGGCGATAGGGGTCCGGAGACCCGGGACAACTCGGAAGGCGTGGGCTATAAGACACAAAAATATGGGAATCGCGCGGAATTCTAGTTGTTTGGGCGAAAAACGCAAAAAATGAGGAACGATCATGGCGGGGCGGATACTATGGTTCCTTAGGTCGTATTTGATAGTCTGGAAAAATTTTAGGCGATAGGGGTCCGGAGTTCCCGGGTTCACTTGGAAGGCGTGGGCTATAGGACACGAAAATATGGGAATCGCGCGGAATTCTAGTTGTTTGGCAGAAAAACGCAAAAAATGAGGAACGATCATGGCGGGGCGGATACTATGGTTCCTTACGTCATATTTGATAGTCCGGAAAAATTTTAGGCGATAGGGGTCCGGAGGTCCCGGGACCACTCGGAAGGCGTGGGCTATAACACACAAAAATATGGGATCGCGCGGAATTCTAGTTATTTGGCCGAAAAATGCAAATAAATGAGGAACGATCTTGGCAGGGCGGTGAGTATGGTTCCTTAGGTCTTATTTGATATTCCGGAAATATATTAGGCGATAGGGGTCCGGAGGTCCCGGGACCACTCGGAAGGCGTGGGCTATAACACACAAAAATATGGGAATCGCGCGGAATTCTAGTTGTTTGGCCGAAAAACGCAAAAAATGAGGAACTATCATGGCGGGGCGGATACTATGATTCCTTAGGTCGTATTTGATAGTCCGGAAAAATATTAGGCGATAGGGGTCCGGAGGTCCCGGGACCACTCGGAAGGCATGGGCTATAACACACAAAAATATGGGAATCGCGCGGAATTCTAGTTGTTTGGCCGAAAAACGCTAAAACTGAGGAACGATCTTGGCAGGGCGGTGACTATGGTTCCTTAGGTATTATTTGATATTCCGGAAATATATTAGGCGATAGGGGTCCGGAGGTCCCGGGACCACTCGGAAGGCGTGGGCTATAACACACAAAAATATGGGAATCGCGCGGAATTCTAGTTGTTTGGCCAAAAAATGCAAAAAATGAGGAACGATCATGGCGGGGCGGATAATATGGTTCCTTAGGTCGTATTTGATAGTACGGAAAAATATTAGGCGATAGAGGTCCGGAGGTCCCGGGACCACTCGGAAGGCGTGGGCTATTACACACAAAAATATGGGAATCGCGCGGAATTCTAGTTGTTTGGCCGAAAAACGCAAACAATGAGGAACGGTCATAGCGGGGTGGTTACTATGGTTTCTTAGGTCGTATTTGATGTCCCGGAAAATTTTTAGGCGATCGGGGTTCGGAGTTCCTGGGACCCCTTGGAAGACGTGGGCTGAAGCACACGAAAATATGGAAATCGCGCGGAATTCTAGTTTTTTGGCTGAAAAACGCAAAAGACTAGGAATGATCATGGCGGGGCAGTGACTATGGTTCCTTAGGTCGTATTTGATAGTCCGGAAAATTTTTGGGCGATACGGCTCAGGGGGGCCCGACCCACTCGGAAGGCGTGGGCGATAACACACAAAAATATGCTAATCGAGCGAAATTCTAGTTTTTTGGCCGAAAAATGCAATAAATGAGGAACGATCATGGCGGGGCGGTGACTATGGTTCCTTAGGTCGTATTTGATGGCCCGGAAAATTTTAGGCGATCTGGGTCCACGGCTTCCGGGACCACTCGGAAGGCGTAAGCTATATAGCACACTAAAATATGCAAATCGCGCGGAGTATGGGAATCGGGCGTAATTCTAGTTTTTTGGCCGCAAAATGCAAAAGATGAGAAACGATGATGGCGGGGCGATTACTATGGTTCATTAGGTCATATTTGACGGCCCGGAAAAATTTTAGGCGATCGGGGTCTGGGGGTCCCGGAACCACTTGGAAGGGTGGGCAATAGCACACAAAAATATTGTAATCGGGCGGAATTCTAGTTTTTTGGCCAAAAAACGTAACAAATGAGGAATGATCATGGCTGGGCGGTGAGTATGGTTCCTTAGGTCGTATTTGATAGTCCGGAAAAATTTTAGGCGATAGGGGTCCGGTGTTCCCGGGTTCAATTGGAAGGCGTGGGCTATAGGACACGAAAATATGGGAATCGCGCGGAATTCTAGTTTTTTTGCCGAAATACGGAAAAAACTAGGAACGATCATGGCTGGGCGGTGACTATAGTTCCTTAGGTCTTATTTGATAGTCCGTAAAAATTTTAGGCGATAGGGGTCCGGAGACCCGGGACCAATCGGAAGGCGTGGGCTATAAGACACAAAAATATGGGATCGCGCGGAATTCTAGTTGTTTGGCCGAAAAACGCAAAAAATGAGGAACGATCTTGGTAGGGCGGTGACTATGGTTCCTTAGGTCTTATTTGATAGTCCGGAAAAATATTAGGCGATAGGGGTCCGGAGGTCCCGGGACCACTCGGAAGGCGTAAGCTATAGCACACTAAAATATGCAAATCGCGCGGAGTTCTAGTTGTTTGGCCGAAAAATGCAAAGCATTTGGAACGATCATGGTGGGGCAGATACTATGGTTCCTTAGGTCGTATTTGATTGCCCGGAAAAATTTTAGGCGATCAGGGTCCGCGGCTCCCCGGACCACTCGGAATGCGTGGGTATAGCACACAAAAATATGGGAATCGGGCGTAATTCTAGGTCTTTTTCAGTAACATGCAAAAATTGTGGAAAGATCTTGGCAGGGGGTGACTATGGTTCCTTTGGTCTTATTTGATAGTCTGGAAAAATATTAGGCGATAGGGGTCCGGAGGTCCCGGGACCACTCGGAAGGCGTGGGCTATAACACACAAAAATATGGGAATCGCGCGGAATTCTAGTTGTTTGGCCGAAAAACGCAAAAAATGAGGAACGATCATGGCGGGGCGGATACTATGGTTCCTTAGGTCGTATTTGATAGTCCGGAAAAATTTTAGGCGATAGGGGTCAGGAGGTCCCGGGACCACTCGGAAGGCGTGGGCTATAACACACAAAAATATGGGAATCGCGCGGAATTCTAGTTGTTTGGCCGAAAAACGCAAAAAATGAGGAACGATCATGGCGGGGTGGTTACTATGGTTCCTTAGGTTGTATTTGATGGCCCAGAAAATTTTTAGGCGATCGGGGTTCGGGGTTCCCGGGACCCCTTGGAAGGCTTGGGCTAAAGCACACGAAAATATGGGAATCGCGCGGAATTCTAGATGTTTGGCCGAAAAATGCAAAAAATGAGGAACGATCATGGCGGGGTGATTACTATGGTTCCTTAGGTTGTATTTGATGGCCCGGAAAAGTTTTAGGCGATCGGGGTTCGGGGTTCCCGGGACCCCTTGGAAGGCATGGGCTAAAGCACACGAAAATATGGAAATCGCGCGGAATTCTAGTTTTTTGGCTGAAAAACGCAAAAGACTAGGAACGATCATGGCGGGGCGGTGACTATGGTTCCTTAGGTCGTATTTTATAGTCCAGAAAATTTTTAGGCGATCCGGCTCCGGGGGCCCCGACCCACTCGGAAGGCGTTGGCGATAGCACACAAAAATATGGGAATCGGGCGGAATTCTAGTTTTTTGGCCAGAAAATGCAAAAAATGAGGAACGATCATGGCGAGGCGGTGACTATGGTTCCTTAAGTCCTAATTGATGGCCCGAAAATTTTTTAAGCGATCCGAGTCCGGCGGCCCGGCCCACTCGGAAGGCGTGGGCAATAGCACACAAAAATATTGTAATTGAGGGGAATTCTAGTGTTTTGGCCGAAAAACGCAATTAATTAGGAACGATCATGGCGGGGCAGTGACTATGGTTCCTTAGGTCGTATTTGATGGCCCGAAAAATTTTAGGCGATCGGGGTCCACGGCTCCCGGGACCATTCGGAAGGCGTAAGCTATAGCACACTAAAATATGCAAATCGCGCGGAGTTCTAGTTTTTTGGCCGAAAAATGCAAAGCAAATGGAACGATCATGGTGGGGTGGTGACTATGGTACCTTAGGTCATATTTCATAGTCCGAAAAAATTTTAGGCGATCGGGGTCCGCGGCTCCCCGGACCAATTGGAAGGGGTGGGTATAGCACACGAAAATATGGGAATCGGGCGTAATTCTAGTTTTTTGGCTGAAAAATGCAAAAAATGAGAAACGATGATGGCGGGGCGATTACTATGGTTCCTTAGGTCGTATTTGACGGCCCAGAAAAATTTTAGGCGATCGGGGTCCGGGGGTCCCGGAACCACTTGGAAGGGTGGGCAATAGCACACTAAAATATTGTAATCGGGCGGAATTCTAGTTTTTTGGCCGAAAAACGCAAAAAATGAGGAATGATCATGGCTGGGCGGTGACTATGGTTCCTTAGGTCGTATTTGATAGTCCAGAAAAATTTTAGGCGATAGGGGTCCGGAGTTCCCGGGTTCACTTGGAAGGCGTGGCCTATAGGACACGAAAATATGGTAATCGCGCGAAATTTTAGTTTTTTGGCCGAAAAACAGAAAAAACTAGGAACGATCATGGCTGGGCGGTGCCTATGGTTCCTTAGGTCTTATTTGATAGTCCAGAAAAATTTTAGGCGATAGGGGTCCGGAGACCCGGGACCACTCGGAAGGTGTGGGCTATAACACACAAAAATATGGGATCGCGCGGAATTCTAGTTGTTTGGCCGAAAAATGCAAAAAATGAGGAACGATCTTGGCAGGGCGGTGACTATGGTTCCTTAGGTCTTATTTGATAGTCCGGAAAAATATTAGGCGATAGGGGTCCGGAGGTCCCAGGACCACTCGGAAGGCGTGGGCTATAACCCACAAATATTTGGGAATCGCGCGGAATTCTAGTTGTTTGGCCGAAAAACGCAAAAAATGAGGAACGATCATGGCGGGGCGGATACTATGGTTCCTTAGGTCGTATTTGATAGTCCGGAAAAATTTTAGGCGATAGGGGTCCGGAGGTCCCGGGACCACTCGGAAGGCGTGGGCTATAACACACAAAAATATGGGAATCGAGCGGAATTCTAGTTGTTTGGCCGAAAAATGCAAAAAATGAGGAACGATCATGGCGGGGCGGATACTATGGTTCCTTAGGTCGTATTTGATAGTCCGGAAAAATTTTAGGCGATAGGGGTCAGGAGATCCCGGGACCACTCGGAAGGCGTGGGCTATAACACACAAAAATATGGGAATCGCGCGGAATTCTAGTTGTTTGGCCGAAAAACGCAAAAAATGAGGAACGGTCATGGCGGGGTGGTTACTATGGTTCCTTAGGTCGCATTTGATGGCCCGGAAAATTTTTAGGCAATCGGTGTTCGAGGTTCCCCGGACCCCTTGGAAGGCGTGGGCTAAAGCACATGAAAATATGGCAATCTCGCGGAATTCTAGTTTTTTGGCTGAAAAATGCAAAAGACTAGGAACGATCGTGGCGGGGCGGTGACTATGGTTCCTTAGGTCGTATTTGATATTCCGGAAATTTTTTAGGCCATCCGGCTCCGGGGGGCCCGACCCACTCGGAAGGCGTGGGCGATAGCACACAAAAATATGGGAATCGGGCGGAATTCTAGTTTTTTGGCCGAAAAACGCAATAAATGAGGAACGATCATGGCGGGGCGGTGACTATGGTTCCTAGGTCGTATTTGATGGCACGGAAAATTTTAGGCGATCGGGCTCCACGGCTCCCGGGACCAATCGGAAGGCGTAAGCTATAGCACACTAAAATATGCAAATCGCGCGGAGTTCTAATTGTTTGGCCGAAAAATGCAAAGCATTTGGAACGATCATGGTGGGGCGGTGACTATGGTACCTTAGGTCGTATTTGATAGTCCGGAAAATTTTTTGGCGATCGGGGTCAGCGGCTCCCCGGACCACTTGGAAGGCGTGGGTATAGCACACGAAAATATGGGAATCGGGTGTAATTCTTGTTTTTTGGCCGAAAAATGCCAAAAATGAGAACCACTTGGAAGGGTGGGCAATAGCACACAAAAATATTGTAATCGGGCGGAATTCTAGTTGTTTGGCCGAAAAACGCAAAAAATGAGGAACGATCATGGCGGGGCAGATACTATGGTTCCTTAGGTCGTATTTGATAGTCCGGAAAAATTTTAGGCGATAGGGGTCCGGAGGTCCCGGGACCACTCGGAAGGCGTGGGCTATAACACACAAAAATATGGGAATCGCGCGGAATTCTAGTTGTTTGGCCGAAAAACGCAAAAAATGAGGAACGATCATGGTGGGGCGGATACTATGGTTCCTTAGGTCGTATTTGATAGTCCGGAAAAATTTTAGGCGATAGGGGTCAGGAGATCCCGGGACCACTCGGAAGGCGTGGGCTATAACACACAAAAATATGGGAATCGCACGGAATTCTAGTTGTTTGGCCGAAAAACGCAAAAAATGAGGAACGGTCATGGCGGGGTGGTTACTATGGTTCCTTAGGTCGCATTTGATGGCCCGGAAAATTTTTAGGCGATCGGTGTTCGAGGTTCCCCGGACCCCTTGGAAGGCGTGGGCTAAAGCACACGAAAATATGGCAATCTCGCGGAATTCTAGTTTTTTGGCCGAAAAACGCAAAAGACTAGGAACGATCATGGTGGGGCGGTGACTATGGTTCCTTAGGCCGTATTTGATAGTCCGGAAATTTTTTAGGCCATCCGGCTCCGGGGGGCCCGACCCACTCGGAAGGCGTGGGCGATAGCACACAAAAATATGGGAATCGGGCGGAATTCTAGTTTTTTGGGCGAAAAACGCAATAAATAAGGAACGATCATGGCGGGGCGGTGACTATGGTTCCTTAGGTCATATTTGATGGCACGGAAAATTTTAGGCGATCGGGCTCTACGGCTCCCGGGACCAATCGGAAGGCGTAAGCTATAGCACACTAAAATATGCAAATCGCGCGGAGTTCTAATTTTTTGGCCGAAAAATGCAAAGCATTTGGAACGATCATGGTGGGTCGTATTTGATAGTCCGGAAATTTTTTAGGCGATCGGGGTCAGCGGCTCCCCGGACCACTTGGAAGGCGTGGGTATAGCACACGAAAATATGGGAATCGGGCGTAATTCTTGTTTTTTGGCCGAAAAATACAAAAAATGAGAACCACTTGGAAGGGTGGGCAATAGCACACAAAAATATTGTAATCGGGCGGAATTCTAGTTTTTTGGCTGAAAAACGCAACAAATGAGGAATGATCATGGCTGGGCGGTGACTATGGTTCCTTAGGTCGTATTTGATAGTCCGGAAAAATTTTAGGCGATAGGGGTCCGAAGTTCCCAGGTTCAATTGGAAGGTGTGGGCTATATGACACGAAAATATGGGAATCGCGAGAAATTATAGTTTTTTGGCCGAAAAACGGAAACAACTAGGAACGATCATGGCTGGGCGGTGACTATGGTTCCTTAGGTCTTATTTGATAGTCCGGAAAAATTTTAGGCGATAGGGGTCCGGAGACACGGGACCACCCGGAAGGCGTGGGCTATAACACATAAAAATATGGGATCGCGCGGAATTCTAGTTGTTTGGCCGAAAAACGCAAAAAATGAGGAACGATCATGGCGGGGTGGATACTATGGTTCCTTAGGTCGTATTTGATAGTCTGGAAAAATTTTAGGCGATAGGGGTCATGAGGTCCCGGGACCACTCGGAAGGTGTGGGATATAACACACAAAAATATGGGAATCGCGCGGAATTCTAGTTCTTTGGCCGAAAAATGCAAAAAATTAGGAACGATCATGGCGGGGCGGATACTATGGTTCCTTAGGTCATATTTGATTTCCCGGAAAATTTTTAGGCGATCGGGGTCCGCGGCTCTTGGGACCACTCGGAATGTGTGGGTATAGCACACGAAAATATGGGAATCGGGCGAAATTCTAGGTCTTTTTCAGTAACATACAAAAAATGTGGCGTTCCGAGTCCGGCGGCCCGGCCCACTCGGAAGGCGTGGGCAATAGCACACAAAATATGGAAATCGAGCGAAATTCTAGTTTTTTGGCCGAAAAACGCAATAAATGAGGAACGATCATGGCAGGGCGGTGACTATGGTTCCTTAGGTCTCATTTGATGGCCCGAAAAATTTTAGGCGATCGGGGTCCACGGCTCCCGGGACCACTCGGAAGGCGTAAGCTATAGCACACTAAAATATGCAAATCGCGCGGAGTTCTAGTTTTTTGGCCGAAAAATGCAAAGCATTTGGAACGATCATGGTGGGGCGGTGACTATGGTACCTTAGGTCGTATTTGATAGTCCGGAAAAATTTTAGGCGATCGGGGTCCGCGGCTCCCCAGACCACTTGGAAGGCGTGGGTATAGCACACGAAAATATGGGAAGCGGGCATAATTCTAGTTTTTTGGCCGCAAAATGCAAAAAATGAGAAACGATGATGGCGGGGCGGTTACTATGGTTCCTTAGGTCGTATTTGACGGCCCGGAAAAATTTTAGGCAATCGGGGTCCTGGGGTCCCGGAACCATTTGGAAGGGTGGGCAATAGCACACAAAAATATTGTAATCGGGCGGAATTCTAGTTTTTTGGCCGAAAAACGCAAAAAATGAGGAATGATCATGGCTGGGCAGTGATTATGGTTCCTTAGGTCGTATTTGATAGTCCGGAAAACTTTTAGGCGATAGGGGTCCAGAGTTCCCGGGTTCACTGGGAAGGCGTGGGCTATAGGACACGAAAATAAGGGAATCGCGCGGAATTCTAGTTTTTTTGCCTAAAAACGGAAAAAACTAGGAACGATCATGGCTGGGCGGTGACTATGGTTCCTTAGGTCTTATTTGATATCCGGAAAAATTTTAGGCGATAGGGGTCTGGAGACCCGGGACCACTCGGAAGGCGTGGGCTATAACACACAAAAATATGGGATCGCGCGGAATTCTAGTTGTTTGGCCGAATAACGCAAAAAATGAGGAACGATCATGGTGGGGCGGATACTATGGTTCCTTAGGTGGTATTTGATAGTCCGGAAACATTTTAGGCGATAGAGGTCCGGAGGTCCCGGGACCACTCGGAAGGTGTGGGCTATAACACACAAAAATATGGGAATCGCGCGTAATTCTAGTTGTTTGGCCGAAAAATGCAATAAATAAGGAACGATCATGGCGGGGCGGATACTATGGTTCCTTAGGTCATATTTAATTGCACGGAAAAATTTTAGGCGATCGGGGTCCGCGGCTCTTGGGACCACTCGGAATGCGTGGGTATAGCACACAAAAATATGGGAATCGGGCGAAATTCTAGGTCTTTTTCAGTAACATACAAAAAATGTGAAAAGATCTTTGCAGGGCGGTGACTATGGTTCCTTTGGTCTTATTTGATAGTCCGGAAAAATATTAGGCAATAGGGGTCCGGAGGTCCCGGGACCACTCGGAAGGCGTGGGCTATAACACACAAAAATATGTGAATCGCGCGGAATTCTGGTTGTTTGGCCGAAAAACGCAAAAAATGAGGAACGATCATGGCGGGGCGGATACTATGGTTCCTTAGGTCGTATTTGATAGTCCAGAAAAATTTTAGGCGATAGGGGTCAGGAGGTCCCGGGACCACTCGGAATGCGTGGGCTATAACACACAAAAATATGGGAATCGCGCGAAATTCTAGTTTTTTGGCTGAAAAATGCAAAAGACTAGGAACGATCATAGCGGGGTGGTGACTATGGTTCCTTAGGTCGTATTCTATAGTCCGGAAAATTTTTAGGCTATCCGGCTCTGGGGTGCCCGACCCACTCGGAAGGCATGGGCGATAGCACACAAAAATATGGGAATCAGGCGGAATTATAGTTTTTTGGCCAAAAAATGCAAAAAATGAGGAACGATCATGGCGAGACGGTGACTATGGTTCCTTAGGTCCTAATTGATGGCCCGAAATAATTTTAGGCGATCCGAGTCCGGCGGCCTGGCCCACTCGGAAGGCGTGGGCAATAGCACACAAAATATGGAAATCGAGCGAAATTCTAGTTTTTTGGCCGAAAAACGCAATAAATGAGGAACGATCATGGCGGGGCGGTGACTATGGTTCCTTAGGTCTCATTTGATGGCCCGAAAAATTTTAGGCGATCGGGGTCCACGGCTCCCGGGACCACTCGGAAGGCGTAAGCTATAGCACACTAAAATATGCAAATCGCGCGGAGTTCTAGTTTTTTGGCCGAAAAATGCAAAGCATTTGGAACGATCATGGTGGGGCGGTGATTATGGTACCTTAGGTCGTATTTGATAGTCCGGAAAAGTTTTAGGCGATCGGGGTCCGCAGCTCCCCAGACCACTTGGAAGGCGTGGGTATAGCACACGAAAATATGGGAAGCGGGCATAATTCTAGTTTTTTGGCCGCAAAATGCAAAAAATGAGAAACGATGATGGCGGGGCGGTTACTATGGTTCCTTAGGTCGTATTTGACGGCCCGGAAAAATTTTAGGCGATCGGGGTCCTGGGGTCCCGGAACCATTTGGAAGGGTGGGCAATAGCACACAAAAATATTGTAATCGGGCGGAATTCTAGTTTTTTGGCCGAAAAATGCAAAAAATGAGGAATGATCATGGCTGGGCGGTGATTATGGTTCCTTAGGTCGTATTTGATAGTCCGGAAAAATTTTAGGTGATAGGGGTCCGGAGTTCCCGGCTTCACTTGGAAGGCGTGGGCTATAGGACACGAAAATAAGGGAATCGCGCGGAATTCTAGTTTTTTTGCCTAAAAACGGAAAAAACTAGGAACGATCATGGCTGGGCGGTGACTATGGTTCCTTAGGTCTTATTTGATATCCGGAAATATTTTAGGCGATAGGGGTCCGGAGACCCGGGACCACTCGAAAGGCGTGGGCTATAACACACAAAAATATGGGATCGCGCGGAATTCTAGTTGTTTGGCCGAAAAATGCAAAAAATGAGGAACGATCATGGTGGGGCGGATACTATGGTTCCTTAGGTCATATTTGATAGTCCGAAAGCATTTTAGGCGATAGGGGTCCGGAGGTCCCGGGACCACTCGGAAGGTGTGGGCTATAACACACAAAAATATGGGAATCGCGCGTAATTTTAGTTGTTTGGCCGAAAAACACAATAAATAAGGAACGATCATGGCGGGGCGGATGCTATGGTTCCTTAGGTCATATTTAATTGCACGGAAAAATTTTAGGCGATCGGGGTCCGCGGCTCTTGGGACCACTCGGAATGCGTGGATATAGCACACGAAAATATGGAAATCGGGCGAAATTCTAGGTCTTTTTCAGTAACATGCAAAAAATATGGAAAGATCTTGGCAGGGCGGTGAATATGGTTCCTTTGGTCTTATTTGATAGTCCGGAAAAATATTAGGCGATAGGGGTCCGGAGGTCCCGGGACCACTCGGAAGGCGTGGGCTATAACACATAAAAATATGGGAATCACGCGGAATTCTAGTTGTTTGGCCGAAAAACGCAAAAAATGAGGAACGATCATGGTGGGGCGGATACTATGGTTCCTTAGGTCGTATTTGATAGTCCGGAAAAATTTTAGGCGATAGGGGTCAGGAGGTCCCGGGACCACTCGGAAGGCGTGGGCTATAACACACAAAAATATGGGAATCGCGCGGAATTCTAGTTGTTTGGCCAAAAAACGCAAAAAATGAGGAACGATCATGGAGGGGCGGATACTATGGTTCCTTAGGTCGTATTTGATAGTCCGGAAAAATTTTAGGCGATTGGGGTCAGGAGGTCCCGGGACCACTCGTAAGGCGTGGGCTATAACACACAAAAATATGGGAATTGCGCGGAATTCTAGTTGTTTGGCCATAAAACGCAAAAAATGAGGAACGGTCATGGCGGGGTGGTTACTATGGTTTCTTAGGTCGTATATAATGGCCCGGGACCACTTGGAAGGCGTGGGATAAAGCACACAAAAATATGGAAATCGTTCGGAATTCTAGTTTTTTGGCTGAAAAACGCAAAAGACTAGGAACGATCATGGCGGGGCAGTGACTATGGTTCCTTAGGTCGTATTTTATAGTCCGGAAAATTTTTAGGCGATCCTTCTCCGGGGGCCTGACCCACTCGGAAGGCGTGGGCGATAGCACACAAAAATATGGGAATCGGGCGGAATTCTAGTTTTTTGGCCAAAAAATGCAATAAATGAGGAACGATCATGGTGGGGCGGTGACTATGGTTCCTTAGGTCGTATTTGATGGCCCAGAAAATTTTAGGCGATCGGGGTCCGCGGCTCCCCGAACCACTTGGAAGGCGTGGGTATAGCACACGAAAATATGGGAATCGGGCGTAATTCTAGTTTTTTGGCCGAAAAATGCAAAAAATGAGAAACGATGATAGCGGGGCGGTTACTATGGTTCCTTAGGTCGTATTTGACGGCCCGAAAAATTTTTAGGCGATCGGGGTCCGGGGGTCCCGGAACCACTTGGAAGGGTGGGCAATAGCACACAAAAATATTATAATCGGGCGGAATTCTAGTTTTTTGGCCGAAAAATGCAACAAATGAGGAATGATCATGGCTGGGTGGTGACTATGATTCCTTAGGTCGTATTTGATAGTCCGGAAAAATTTTAGGCGATAGGGATCCGGTGTTCCCGGGTTTACTTGGAAGGCGTGGGCTATAAGACACGAAAATATGGGAATCGCGCGAAATTCTAGTTTTTTGGCCGAAAAACGGAAAAAACTAGGAACGATCATGGCTGGGCGGTGACTATGCTTCCTTAGGTCGTATTTGATAGTCCGGAAAAATTGTAGGTGATAGGGGTCCGAAGACCCGGGACCACTCGGAAGGCGTGGGCTATAACACACAAAAATATGGGATCGCGCGGAATTCTAGTTGTTTGGCCGAAAAATGCAAAAAATGAGGAATGATCATGGCGGGGCGGATACTATGGTTCCTTAGGTCGTATTTGATCGTCCGAAAAAATTTTAGGCGATAGGGGTCCGGAGGTCCCGGGACCACTCGGAAGGTGTGGGCTACAACACACAAAAATATGGGAATCGCGCGGAATTCTAGTTTTTTGGCCGAAAAATGCAAAAAATAAGGAACGATCATGGCGGGGCGGATACTATGGTTCCTTAGGTCGTATTTGATTGCCCGGAAAAATTTTAGGCGATCGGGGTCCGCGGCTCTTGGGACCACTCGGAATGCGTGGGTATAGCACACGAAAATATGAGAATCGGGCAAAATTCTAGGTCTTTTTCAGTAACATGCAAAAAATGTGGAAAGATCTTGGCAGGGCGGTGACTATGGTTCCTTTGGTATTATTTGATAGTCCGGAAAAATATTAGGCGATAGGGGTCCGGAGGTCCCGGGACCACTCGGAAGGCATGGGCTATAACACATAAAAATATGGGAATCGCGCGGAATTCTAGTTGTTTGGCCGAAAAAGGCAAAAAATGAGGAACGATCATGGTGGGGCGGATACTATGGTTCCTTAGGTCGTATTTGATAGTCCGGAAAAATTTTAGGCGATAGGGGTCAGGAGGTCCCGGAACCACTCGGAAGGCGTGGGCTATAACACACAAAAATATGGGAATCGCGCGGAATTCTAGTTGTTTGGCCGAAAAACGCAAAAAATGAGGAACGATCATGGCGGGGCAGAAACTATGGTTCCTTAGGTCGTATTTGATAGTCCGGAAAAATTTTAGGCGATAGGGGTCAGGTGGTCCCGGGACCACTCGGAAGGCGTGGGCTATAACTCACAAAAATATGGGAATTGCGCGGAATTCTAGTTGTTTGGCCGTAAAACGCAAAAAATGAGGAACGGTCATGGCGGGGTGGTTACTATGGTTCCTTAGGTCGTATTTAATGGCCCGGAAAATTTTTAGGCGATCGGGGTTCGGGGTTCCCGGGACCCCTTGGAAGGCGTGGGATAAAACACACAAAAATATGGAAATCGTTCGGAATTCTAGTTTTTTGGCTGAAAAACGCAAAAGACTAGGAACGATCATGGCGGGGCAGTGACTATGGTTCCTTAGGTCGTATTTTATAGTCCGGAAAATTTTTAGGCGATCCTTCTCCGGGGGCCTGACCCACTCGGAAGGCGTGGGCGATAGCACACAAAAATATGGGAATCGGGCGGAATTCTAGTTTTTTGGCCAAAAAATGCAAAAAATGAGGAACGATCATGGCGAGGCAGTGACTATGGTTCCTTAGGTGATCCGAGGCCCGAAAATTTTTGGGCGGCCCGGCCCACTCGGAAGGCTTGGGCAATAGCACACAAAAATATGGTAATCAAGCGGAATTCTAGTTTTTTGGCCGAAAAATGCAATAAATGAGGAACGGTCATGGTGGGGCGGTGACTATGGTTCCTTAGGTCGTATTTGATGGCCCAGAAAATTTTAGGCGATCGGGGTCCGCGGCTCCCCGGACCACTTGGAAGGCGTGGGTATAGCACACGAAAATATGGGAATCGGGCGTAATTCTAGTTTTTTGGCCGAAAAATGCAAAAAATGAGAAATGATGATGGCGGGGCGGTTACTATGGTTCCTTAGGTCGTATTTGACGGCCCGGAAAAATTTTAGGCAATCGGGGTCCGGGGGTCCCGGAACCACTTGGAAGGGTGGGCAATAGCACACAAAAATATTGTAATCGGGCGGAATTCTAGTTTTTTGGCCGAAAAACGCAACAAATGAGGAATGATCATGGCTGGGCGGTGACTATGGTTCCTTAGGTCGTATTTGATAGTCCGAAAAAATTTTAGGCGTTAGGGGTCCGGTGTTCCCGGGTTAACTTGGAAGGCGTGGGCTATAGGACACGAAAATATGGGAATCGCGCGGAATTCTAGTTTTTTCGCCGAAAAACGCAAAAAATGAGGAACGATCATGGCGGGGCGGATACTATGGTTCCTTAGGTCGTATTTGATAGTCCGGAAAAATTTTAGGCGATAGAGGTCCGGAGGTCCCGGGACCACTCGGAAGGTGTGGGCTACAACACACAAAAATATGGGAATCGCGCGGAATTCTAGTTTTTTGGCCGAAAAATGCAAAAAATAAGGAACGATCATGGCGGGGCGGATACTATGGTTCCTTAGGTCGTATTTGATTGCCCGGAAAAATTTTAGGCAATCGGGGTCCGCGGCTCTTGGGACCACTCGGAATGCGTGGGTATAGCACACGAAAATATGGGAATCGGGCGAAATTCTAGGTCTTTTTCAGTAACATGCAAAAAATGTGGAAAGATCTTGGCAGGGCGGTGACTATGGTTCCTTTGGTATTATTTGATAGTCCAGAAAAATATTAGGCGATAGGGGTCCGGAGGTCCCGGGACCACTCGGAAGGCGTGGGCTATAACACATAAAAATATGGGAATCGCGCGGAATTCTAGTTGTTTGGCCGAAAAACGCAAAAAATGAGGAACGATCATGGCGGGGCTGATACTATGGTTCCTTAGGTCGTATTTGATAGTCCGAAAAAATTTTAGGCGATAGGGGTCAGGAGGTCCCGGGACCACTCGGAAGGCATGGGCTATAACACACAAAAATATGGGAATCGCGCGGAATTCTAGTTGTTTGGCCGAAAAACCCAAAAAATGAGGAACGATCATGGCGGGGCGGATACTATGGTTCCTTAGGTCGTATTTGATAGTCCGGAAAAATTTTAGGCGATAGGGGTCAGGAGGTCCCGGGACCACTCGGAAGGCGTGGGCTATAACACACAAAAATATGGGAATTGCGCGAAATTCTAGTTGTTTGGCCGAAAAACGCAAAAAATGAGGAGCGGTCATGGCGGGGTGGTTACTATGGTTCCTTAGGTAGTATTTAATGACCTGGAAAATTTTTAGGCGATCGGGGTTCGGGGTTCCCGGGAACCCTTTGAAGGCGTGGGATAAAGCACACGAAAATATGGAAATCGTTCTGAATTCTAGTTTTTTGGCTGAAAAACACAAAAGACTAGGAACGATCATGGCGGGGCAGTGACTATGGTTCCTTAGGTCGTATTTTATAGTCCGGAAAATTTTTAGGCGATCCTTCTCCGGGGGGCCCGACCCACTCGGAAGGCGTGGGCGATAGCACACAAAAATATGGGAATCGGGCGAAATTCTAGTTTTTTGGCCAAAAAATGCAAAAAATGAGGAACGATCATGGCGAGGCAGTGACTATGGTTCCTTAGGTCCTAATTGATGGCCCGAAAATTTTTGGGCGGCCCGGCCCACTCGGAAGGCTTGGGCAATAGCACACAAAAATATGGTAATCAAGCGGAATTCTAGTTTTTTGGCCGAAAAATGCAATAAATGAGGAACGGTCATGGTGGGGCGGTGACTATGGTTCCTTAGGTCGTATTTGATGGCCCAGAAAATTTTAGGCGATCGGGGTCCGCGGCTCCCCGGACCACTTGGAAGGCGTGGGTATAGCACACGAAAATATGGGAATCGGGCGTAATTCTAGTTTTTTGGCCGAAAAATGCAAAAAATGAGAAATGATGATGGCGGGGCGGTTACTATGGTTCCTTAGGTCGTATTTGACGGCCCGGAAAAATTTTAGGCAATCGGGGTCCGGGGGTCCCGGAACCACTTGGAAGGGTGGGCAATAGCACACAAAAATATTGTAATCGGGCGGAATTCTAGTTTTTTGGCCGAAAAACGCAACAAATGAGGAATGATCATGGCTGGGCGGTGACTATGGTTCCTTAGGTCGTATTTGATAGTCCGGAAAAATTTTAGGCGATAGGGGTCCGGTGTTCCCGGGTTAACTTGGAAGGCGTGGGCTATAGGACACGAAAATATGGGAATCGCGCGGAATTCTAGTTTTTTGGCCGAAAAACGCAAAAAATGAGGAACGATCATGGCGGGGCGGATACTATGGTTCCTTAGGTCGTATTTGATAGTCCGGAAAAATTTTAGGCGATAGAGGTCCGGAGGTCCCGGGACCACTCGGAAGGTGTGGGCTACAACACACAAAAATATGGGAATCGCGCGGAATTCTAGTTTTTTGGCCGAAAAATGCAAAAAATAAGGAACGATCAAGGCGGGGCGGATACTATGGTTCCTTAGGTCGTATTTGATTGCCCGGAAAAATTTTAGGCAATCGGGGTCCGCGGCTCTTGGGACCACTCGGAATGCGTGGGTATAGCACACGAAAATATGGGAATCGGGCGAAATTCTAGGTCTTTTTCAGTAACATGCAAAAAATGTGGAAAGATCTTGGCAGGGCGGTGACTATGGTTCCTTTGGTATTATTTGATAGTCCAGAAAAATATTAGGCGATAGGGGTCCGGAGGTCCCGGGACCACTCGGAAGGCGTGGGCTATAACACATAAAAATATGGGAATCGCGCGGAATTCTAGTTGTTTGGCCGAAAAACGCAAAAAATGAGGAACGATCATGGCGGGGCTGATACTATGGTTCCTTAGGTCGTATTTGATAGTCCGAAAAAATTTTAGGCGATAGGGGTCAGGAGGTCCCGGGACCACTCGGAAGGCGTGGGCTATAACACACAAAAATATGGGAATCGCGCGGAATTCTAGTTGTTTGGCCGAAAAACGCAAAAAATGAGGAACGATCATGGCGGAGCGGATACTATGGTTCCTTAGGTCGTATTTGATAGTCCAGAAAAATTTTAGGCGATAGGGGTCAGGAGGTCCCGGGACCACTCGGAAGGCGTGGGCTATAACACACAAAAATATGGGAATTGCGCGAAATTCTAGTTGTTTGGCCGAAAAACGCAAAAAATGAGGAGCGGTCATGGCGGGGTGGTTACTATGGTTCCTTAGGTAGTATTTAATGACCTGGAAAATTTTTAGGCGATCGGGGTTCGGGGTTCCCGGGACCCCTTGGAAGGCGTGGGATAAAGCACACGAAAATATGGAAATCGTTCTGAATTCTAGTTTTTTGGCTGAAAAACACAAAAGACTAGGAACGATCATGGCGGGGCAGTGACTATGGTTCCTTAGGTCGTATTTTATAGTCCGGAAAATTTTTAGGCGATCCTTCTCCGGGGGCCTGACCCACTCGGAAGGCGTGGGCGATAGCACACAAAAATATGGGAATCGGGCGGAATTCTAGTTTTTTGGCCAAAAAATGCAAAAAATGAGGAACGATCATGGCGAGGCGGTGACTATGGTTCCTTAGGTCCTAATTGATGGCCCGAAAATTTTTTGGGCGGCCCGGCCCACTCGGAAGGCTTGGGCAATAGCACACAAAAATATGGTAATCAAGCGGAATTCTAGTTTTTTGGCCGAAAAATGCAATAAATGAGGAACGGTCATGGTGGGGCGGTGACTATGGTTCCTTAGGTCGTATTTGATGGCCCAGAAAATTTTAGGCGATCGGGGTCCGCGGCTCCCCGGACCACTTGGAAGGCGTGGGTATAGCACACGAAAATATGGGAATCGGGCGTAATTCTAGTTTTTTGGCCGAAAAATGCAAAAAATGAGAAACGATGATGGCGGGGCGGTTACTATGGTTCCTTAGGTCGTATTTGACGGCCCGAAAAAATTTTAGGCGATCGGGGTCCGGGGGTCCCGGAACCACTTGGAAGGGTGGGCAATAGCACACAAAAATATTGTAATCGGGCGGAATTCTAGTTTTTGGACGAAAAACGCAACAAATGAGGAATGATCATGGCTGGGCGGTGACTATGGTTCCTTAGGTCGTATTTGATAGTCCGGAAAAATTTTAGGCGATAGGGGTCCGGTGTTCCCGGGTTAACTTGGAAGGCGTGGGCTGTAGGACACGAAAATATGGGAATCGCGCGGAATTCTAGTTTTTTGGCCGAAAAACGCAAAAAATGAGGAACGATCATGGCGGGGCGGATACTATGGTTCCTTAGGTCGTATTTGATAGTCCGGAAAAATTTTAGGCGATAGAGGTCCGGAGGTCCCGGGACCACTCGGAAGGTGTGGGCTACAACACACAAAAATATGGGAATCGCGCGGAATTCTAGTTTTTTGGCCGAAAAATGCAAAAAATAAGGAACGATCATGGCGGGGCGGATACTATGGTTCCTTAGGTCGTATTTGATTGCCCGGAAAAATTTTAGGCAATCGGGGTCCGCGGCTCTTGGGACCACTCGGAATGCGTGGGTATAGCACACGAAAATATGGGAATCGGGCGAAATTCTAGGTCTTTTTCAGTAACATGCAAAAAATGTGGAAAGATCTTGGCAGGGCGGTGACTATGGTTCCTTTGGTATTATTTGATAGTCCAGAAAAATATTAGGCGATAGGGGTCCGGAGGTCCCGGGACCACTCGGAAGGCGTGGGCTATAACACATAAAAATATGGGAATCGCGCGGAATTCTAGTTGTTTGGCCGAAAAACGCAAAAAATGAGGAACGATCATGGCGGGGCTGATACTATGGTTCCTTAGGTCGTATTTGATAGTCCGAAAAAATTTTAGGCGATAGGGGTCCGGAGGTCCCGGGACCACTCGGAAGGCGTGGGCTATAACACACAAAAATATGGGAATCGCGCGGAATTCTAGTTGTTTGGCCGAAAAACGCAAAAAATGAGGAATGATCATGGCGGGGCGGATACTATGGTTCCTTAGGTCGTATTTGATAGTCCGGAAAAATTTTAGGCGATAGGGGTCAGGAGGTCCCGGGACCACTCGGAAGGCGTGGGCTATAACACACAAAAATATGGGAATTGCGCGAAATTCTAGTTGTTTGGCCGAAAAACGCAAAAAATGAGGAGCGGTCATGGCGGGGTGGTTACTATGGTTCCTTAGGTAGTATTTAATGACCTGGAAAATTTTTAGGCGATCGGGGTTCGGGGTTCCCGGGACCCCTTGGAAGGCGTGGGATAAAGCACACGAAAATATGGAAATCGTTCTGAATTCTAGTTTTTTGGCTGAAAAACACAAAAGACTAGGAACGATCATGGCGGGGCAGTCACTATGGTTCCTTAGGTCGTATTTTATAGTCCGGAAAATTTTTAGGCGATCCTTCTCCGGGGGGCCTGACCCACTCGGAAGGCGTGGGCGATAGCACACAAAAATATGGGAATCGGGCGGAATTCTAGTTTTTTGGCCAAAAAATGCAAAAAATGAGGAACGATCATGGCGAGGCGGTGACTATGGTTCCTTAGGTCCTAATTGATGGCCCGAAAATTTTTTGGGCGGCCCGGCCCACTCGGAAGGCTTGGGCAATAGCACACAAAAATATGGTAATCAAGCGGAATTCTAGTTTTTTGGCCGAAAAATGCAATAAATGAGGAACGGTCATGGTGGGGCGGTGACTATGGTTCCTTAGGTTGTATTTGATGGCCCAGAAAATTTTAGGCGATCGGGGTCCGCGGCTCCCCGGACCACTTGGAAGGCGTGGGTATAGCACACGAAAATATGGGAATCGGGCGTAATTCTAGTTTTTTGGCCGAAAAATGCAAAAAATGAGAAATGATGATGGCGGGGCGGTTACTATGGTTCCTTAGGTCGTATTTGACGGCCCGGAAAAATTTTAGGCAATCGGGGTCCGGGGGTCCCGGAACCACTTGGAAGGGTGGGCAATAGCACACAAAAATATTGTAATCGGGCGGAATTCTAGTTTTTTGGCCGAAAAACGCAACAAATGAGGAATGATCATGGCTGGGCGGTGACTATGGTTCCTTAGGTCGTATTTGATAGTCCGGAAAAATTTTAGGCGATAGGGGTCCGGTGTTCCCGGGTTAACTTGGAAGGCGTGGGCTATAGGACACGAAAATATGGGAATCGCGCGGAATTCTAGTTTTTTGGCCGAAAAACGCAAAAAATGAGGAACGATCATGGCGGGGCGGATACTATGGTTCCTTAGGTCGTATTTGATAGTCCGGAAAAATTTTAGGCGATAGAGGTCCGGAGGTCCCGGGACCACTCGGAAGGTGTGGGCTACAACACACAAAAATATGGGAATCGCGCGGAATTCTAGTTTTTTGGCCGAAAAATGCAAAAAATAAGGAACGATCATGGCGGGGCGGATACTATGGTTCCTTAGGTCGTATTTGATTGCCCGGAAAAATTTTAGGCAATCGGGGTCCGCGGCTCTTGGGACCACTCGGAATGCGTGGGTATAGCACACGAAAATATGGGAATCGGGCGAAATTCTAGGTCTTTTTCAGTAACATGCAAAAAATATGGAAAGATCTTGGCAGGGCGGTGACTATGGTTCCTTTGGTATTATTTGATAGTCCAGAAAAATATTAGGCGATAGGGGTCCGGAGGTCCCGGGACCACTCGGAAGGCGTGGGCTATAACACATAAAAATATGGGAATCGCGCGGAATTCTAGTTGTTTGGCCGAAAAACGCAAAAAATGAGGAACGATCATGGCGGGGCTGATACTATGGTTCCTTAGGTCGTATTTGATAGTCCGAAAAAATTTTAGGCGATAGGGGTCAGGAGGTCCCGGGACCACTCGGAAGGCGTGGGCTATAACACACAAAAATATGGGAATCGCGCGGAATTCTAGTTGTTTGGCCGAAAAACGCAAAAAATGAGGAACGATCATGGCGGGGCGGATACTATGGTTCCTTAGGTCGTATTTGATAGTCCGGAAAAATTTTAGGCGATAGGGGTCAGGTGGTCCCGGGACCACTCGGAAGGCGTGGGCTATAACACACAAAAATATGGGAATTGCGCGAAATTCTAGTTGTTTGGCCGAAAAACGCAAAAAATGAGGAGCGGTCATGGCGGGGTGGTTACTATGGTTCCTTAGGTAGTATTTAATGACCTGGAAAATTTTTAGGCGATCGGGGTTCGGGGTTCCCGGGACCCCTTGGAAGGCGTGGGATAAAGCACACGAAAATATGGAAATCGTTCTGAATTCTAGTTTTTTGGCTGAAAAACACAAAAGACTAGGAACGATCATGGCGGGGCAGTGACTATGGTTCCTTAGGTCGTATTTTATAGTCCGGAAAATTTTTAGGCGATCCTTCTCCGGGGGCCTGACCCACTCGGAAGGCGTGGGCGATAGCACACAAAAATATGGGAATCGGGCGGAATTCTAGTTTTTTGGCCAAAAAATGCAAAAAATGAGGAACGATCATGGCGAGGCGGTGACTATGGTTCCTTAGGTCCTAATTGATGGCCCGAAAATTTTTTGGGCGGCCCGGCCCACTCGGAAGGCTTGGGCAATAGCACACAAAAATATGGTAATCAAGCGGAATTCTAGTTTTTTGGCCGAAAAATGCAATAAATGAGGAACGGTCATGGTGGGGCGGTGACTATGGTTCCTTAGGTCGTATTTGATGGCCCAGAAAATTTTAGGCGATCGGGGTCCGCGGCTCCCCGGACCACTTGGAAGGCGTGGGTATAGCACACGAAAATATGGGAATCGGGCGTAATTCTAGTTTTTTGGCCGAAAAATGCAAAAAATGAGAAATGATGATGGCGGGGCGGTTACTATGGTTCCTTAGGTCGTATTTGACGGCCCGGAAAAATTTTAGGCAATCGGGGTCCGGGGGTCCCGGAACCACTTGGAAGGGTGGGCAATAGCACACAAAAATATTGTAATCGGGCGGAATTCTAGTTTTTTGGCCGAAAAACGCAACAAATGAGGAATGATCATGGCTGGGCGGTGACTATGGTTCCTTAGGTCGTATTTGATAGTCCGGAAAAATTTTAGGCGATAGGGGTCCGTTGTTCCCGGGTTAACTTGGAAGGCGTGGGCTATAGGACACGAAAATATGGGAATCGCGCGGAATTCTAGTTTTTTGGCCGAAAAACGCAAAAAATGAGGAACGATCATGGCGGGGCGGATACTATGGTTCCTTAGGTCGTATTTGATAGTCCGGAAAAATTTTAGGCGATAGAGGTCCGGAGGTCCCGGGACCACTCGGAAGGTGTGGGCTACAACACACAAAAATATGGGAATCGCGCGGAATTCTAGTTTTTTGGCCGAAAAATGCAAAAAATAAGGAACGATCATGGCGGGGCAGATACTATGGTTACTTAGGTCGTATTTGATTGCCCGGAAAAATTTTAGGCAATCGGGGTCCGCGGCTCTTGGGACCACTCGGAATGCGTGGGTATAGCACACGAAAATATGGGAATCGGGCGAAATTCTAGGTCTTTTTCAGTAACATGCAAAAAATGTGGAAAGATCTTGGCAGAGCGGTGACTATGGTTCCTTTGGTATTATTTGATAGTCCAGAAAAATATTAGGCGATAGGGGTCCGGAGGTCCCGGGACCACTCGGAAGGCGTGGGCTATAACACATAAAAATATGGGAATCGCGCGGAATTCTAGTTGTTTGGCCGAAAAACGCAAAAAATGAGGAACGATCATGGCGGGGCTGATACTATGGTTCCTTAGGTCGTATTTGATAGTCCGAAAAAATTTTAGGCGATAGGGGTCAGGAGGTCCCGGGACCACTCGGAAGGCGTGGGCTATAACACACAAAAATATGGAAATCGCGCGGAATTCTAGTTGTTTGGCCGAAAAACGCAAAAAATGAGGAATGATCATGGCGGGGCGGATACTATGGTTCCTTAGGTCGTATTTGATAGTCCGGAAAAATTTTAGGCGATAGGGGTCAGGAGGTCCCGGGACCACTCGGAAGGCGTGGGCTATAACACACAAAAATATGGGAATTGCGCGAAATTCTAGTTGTTTGGCCGAAAAACGCAAAAAATGAGGAGCGGTCATGGCGGGGTGGTTACTATGGTTCCTTAGGTAGTATTTAATGACCTGGAAAATTTTTAGGCGATCGGGGTTCGGGGTTCCCGGGACCCCTTGGAAGGCGTGGGATAAAGCACACGAAAATATGGAAATCGTTCTGAATTCTAGTTTTTTGGCTGAAAAACACAAAAGACTAGGAACGATCATGGCGGGGCAGTCACTATGGTTCCTTAGGTCGTATTTTATAGTCCGGAAAATTTTTAGGCGATCCTTCTCCGGGGGGCCTGACCCACTCGGAAGGCGTGGGCGATAGCACACAAAAATATGGGAATCGGGCGGAATTCTAGTTTTTTGGCCAAAAAATGCAAAAAATGAGGAACGATCATGGCGAGGCGGTGACTATGGTTCCTTAGGTCCTAATTGATGGCCCGAAAATTTTTTGGGCGGCCCGGCCCACTCGGAAGGCTTGGGCAATAGCAACACAAAAATATGGTAATCAAGCGGAATTCTAGTTTTTTGGCCGAAAAATGCAATAAATGAGGAACGGTCATGGTGGGGCGGTGACTATGGTTCCTTAGGTCGTATTTGATGGCCCAGAAAATTTTAGGCGATCGGGGTCCGCGGCTCCCCGGACCACTTGGAAGGCGTGGGTATAGCACACGAAAATATGGGAATCGGGCGTAATTCTAGTTTTTTGGCCGAAAAATGCAAAAAATGAGAAATGATGATGGCGGGGCGGTTACTATGGTTCCTTAGGTCGTATTTGACGGCCCGGAAAAATTTTAGGCAATCGGGGTCCGGGGGTCCCGGAACCACTTGGAAGGGTGGGCAATAGCACACAAAAATATTGTAATCGGGCGGAATTCTAGTTTTTTGGCCGAAAAACGCAACAAATGAGGAATGATCATGGCTGGGCGGTGACTATGGTTCCTTAGGTCGTATTTGATAGTCCGGAAAAATTTTAGGCGATAGGGGTCCGGTGTTCCCGGGTTAACTTGGAAGGCGTGGGCTATAGGACACGAAAATATGGGAATCGCGCGGAATTCTAGTTTTTTGGCCGAAAAACGCAAAAAATGAGGAACGATCATGGCGGGGCGGATACTATGGTTCCTTAGGTCGTATTTGATAGTCCGGAAAAATTTTAGGCGATAGAGGTCCGGAGGTCCCGGGACCACTCGGAAGGTGTGGGCTACAACACACAAAAATATGGGAATCGCGCGGAATTCTAGTTTTTTGGCCGAAAAATGCAAAAAATAAGGAACGATCATGGCGGGGCGGATACTATGGTTCCTTAGGTCGTATTTGATTGCCCGGAAAAATTTTAGGCAATCGGGGTCCGCGGCTCTTGGGACCACTCGGAATGCGTGGGTATAGCACACGAAAATATGGGAATCGGGCGAAATTCTAGGTCTTTTTCAGTAACATGCAAAAAATGTGGAAAGATCTTGGCAGGGCGGTGACTATGGTTCCTTTGGTATTATTTGATAGTCCAGAAAAATATTAGGCGATAGGGGTCCGGAGGTCCCGGGACCACTCGGAAGGCGTGGGCTATAACACATAAAAATATGGGAATCGCGCGGAATTCTAGTTGTTTGGCCGAAAAACGCAAAAAATGAGGAACGATCATGGCGGGGCTGATACTATGGTTCCTTAGGTCGTATTTGATAGTCCGAAAAAATTTTAGGCGATAGGGGTCAGGAGGTCCCGGGACCACTCGGAAGGCGTGGGCTATAACACACAAAAATATGGGAATCGCGCGGAATTCTAGTTGTTTGGCCGAAAAACGCAAAAAATGAGGAACGATCATGGCGGAGCGGATACTATGGTTCCTTAGGTCGTATTTGATAGTCCGGAAAAATTTTAGGCGATAGGGGTCAGGAGGTCCCGGGACCACTCGGAAGGCGTGGGCTATAACACACAAAAATATGGGAATTGCGCGAAATTCTAGTTGTTTGGCCGAAAAACGCAAAAAATGAGGAGCGATCATGGCGGGGTTGTTACTATGGTTCCTTAGGTAGTATTTAATGACCTGGAAAATTTTTAGGCGATCGGGGTTCGGGGTTCCCGGGACCCCTTGGAAGGCGTGGGATAAAGCACACGAAAATATGGAAATCGTTCGGAATTCTAGTTTTTTGGCTGAAAAACACAAAAGACTAGGAACGATCATGGCGGGGCAGTCACTATGGTTCCTTAGGTCGTATTTTATAGTCCAGAAAATTTTTAGGCGATCCTTCTCCAGGGGCCTGACCCACTCGGAAGGCGTGGGCGATAGCACACAAAAATATGGGAATCGGGCGGAATTCTAGTTTTTTGGCCAAAAATGTAAAAAATGAGGAACGATCATGGCGAGGCGGTGACTATGGTTCCTTAGGTCCTAATTGATGGCCCAAAAATTTTTTAGGCGGCCCGGCCCACTCGGAAGGCTTGGGCAATAGCACACAAAAATATGGTAATCGAGCGGAATTCTAGTTTTTTGGCCGAAAAATGCAATAAATGAGGAACGATCATGGTGGGGCGGTGACTATGGTTCCTTAGGTCGTATTTGATAGTCCGGAAAAATTTTAGGCGATCGGGGTCCGCGGCTCCCCGGACCACTTGGAAGGCGTGGGTATAGCACACGAAAATATGGGAATCGGGCGTAATTCTAGTTTTTTGGCCGAAAAATGCAAAAAATGAGAAACGATGATGGCGGGGCGGTTACTATGGTTCCTTAGGTCGTATTTGATAGTGCGGAAAGGGGTCCGGAGTTCCCGGGTTAACTTGGAAGGCGTGGGCTATAGGACACGAAAATATGGGAATCGCGCGGAATTCTAGTTTTTTGGCCGAAAAACGGAAAAAACTAGGAACGATCATGGCTGGGCGGTGACTATGCTTCCTTAGGTCGTATTTGATAGTCCGAAAAAATTGTAGGTGATAGGGGTCCGGAGACCCGGGACCACTCGGAAGGCGTGAGCTATAACACACAAAAATATGGAATCGCGCGGAATTCTAGTTGTTTGGCCGAAAAATGCAAAAAATGAGGAACGATCATGGCGGGGCGGATACTATGGTTTCTTAGGTCGTATTTGATAGTTCAGAAAAATTTTAGGCGATAGGGGTCCGGAGGTCCCGGGACCACTCGGAAGGTGTGGGCTATAACACATAAAAATATGGGAATCGCGCGGAATTCTAGTTTTTTGGCCGAAAAATGCAAAAAATAAGGAAAGATCATGGCGGGGTGGATACTATGGTTCCTTAGGTCGTATTTGATTGCCCGGAAAATTTTAGGCGATCGGGGTCCGCGGCTCTTGGGACCACTCGGAATGCGTGGGTATAGCACACGAAAATATGGGAATCGGGCGAAATTCTAGGTCTTTTTCAGTAACATGCAAAAAATGTGGAAAGATCTTGGCAGGGCGGTGACTATGGTTCCTTTGGTATTATTTGATAGTCCGGAAAAATATTAGGCGATAGGGGTCCGGAGGTCCCGGGACCACTCGGAAGGCGTGGGCTATAACACACAAAAATATGGGAATCGCGCGGAATTCTAGTTGTTTGGCCGAAAAACGCAAAAAATGAGGAACGATCATGGCGGGGCGGATACTATGGTTCCTTAGGTCGTATTTGATAGTCCGGAAAAATTTTAGGCGATAGGGGTCAGGAGGTCCCGGGACCACTCGGAAGGCGTGGGCTATAACACACAAAAATATGGG